>NC_085844.1:172705159-173005159 GCF_035594765.1 Anolis carolinensis
GTATTTTCATACATATGTGAGACATTGAATTTTGAAATTTATTATGTTGTGAATGAGTCTTCTGAGGCTGTGAGTGATAATAGAGGGATCAGGAGAGGAAGGAAGAACCCTCGCGAGGAGGGCTCACTGGAAGATTTACACAGGAAGAGAATCAGGGAGATTGATGGGGAGTCTTCTGAGGAGGATTCATGTGGGGACTTGGAAGGGGATCTTGACAGAGGAAGTTGGCATAGATTGGGCATGGACTTCGGAGGATCTTGGGGAGGGATCTGGGTCCATGGATGCTGTGGATGCTGGAGAGGCTTGGGTATCTTCAGAAGCAGATCCCACATGGTCTGCCTGGAGCAATGAGGGTAGTTCCACAGGTGTGGACAGAGTTGGGTGTGGGCAGGATGATGTTGATTCTGATGAGGAGTTTGGGACGCCTGATCCTAGGGCATTGGCTGTTTGGAGCTCAGATTCTGATGAGGAATTTGGGACACCTGACCCTAGGGCATTGGAAGTTTGGATGCCCAAGGAAACCTAAATAAATTGGGGATTTTTGGCCACTATTCTTTGTGTGTGGCAAGGTGTTGCTGGGTGCCATTGGGTTTCCTGTACGTGATTCTGAAGACTGGCTTGGGACTTTGCAACAGATGTAAGTTTGATCCGGGTTATTCTTCAACGGAGGGCTGGAATTGTGTGGGTTTTCCTGGACTGCACTGTTATTACTATTTTGCATTAGCTGCTGTTCGCCTTCGTTGTCTTGGCTTTTTGTGCCATCCCATGACGTGGACCTTCTTGTGACGACTTCACCCTTTGGACCTTGGACTGAATCTCAACTTGGCTTATCTCTTCGCTTCCAAACTCGGCTTGGCGTCGTTCTCATCTCTGTGGCTGACTACTGTTCCTGACTACTGGCTTCATTCCCGACCCAGATGCTGTTTCCTTATCCCAACTTCGGACCGGCTTAACTCCACTTCAACGCTATGCTCCTTTGGCTCCTGGCTTGGTTTGCGACTCTATAGTGGCTTGCCACTAATTCCTCAGCGTTTTCCAGCTTCATTTGTTTGTGCCGCTTGCGGCGAAAAGCTTTTAGCCCGGTTTGGGTTTTGCTTCAGTTTGGAATTGCTGCTGTACTCCTGGTTTTTTTGGGAAGTTTTTGGGGGCTTTGTAACGATTTACCTTTGTTTGTTTTGCCATTTAAAGCCCATTTTGTGCCTTTGGGCTGAGTTCAAGTACTTTATGTTAAATCTGGATTATATCTCTGGTTAATCCGAATTATACGCCAGTTCATGTTTTTGTCGTTTTTTTCTGTTTTAACTGCTTAATAACACTGAAGATTAAGTGTTTTAAGCCTCTGACAATTTACTGAGCTGTTTTTGAGTTATTACTTAAATAAACTATATTTTGCTCTCAGTTGGCATCTGACCTTTGACATATTATGTTCTAAACTGCTTTGAGTAGGGGTGAGAAAAGCAGTACAGAAATGCAGATGATGATGATGATAATAATAATAATAATTATAATAAGCAACACTCTGAAAGCAGGGAAATTGGGAATTTCAGAAATATGAGTTTGGCTTCTAGACAGAGCACATAGTGTGAATCTAAATACATATGAATTTAAAGTCCTCAGCAGCCAGTTGCTTTTTTTTAACAAACAGTGGGCCTCACTAATTATTATGGCCTCTTCTACACTACCAGATAATCCAGGTTAGCAAAGTAGAAAATCCAAATTATCTGATGTGAACTGGACTATCTTAGGCTACACTGCCATATAATCCAATTCAAAGCAGATATTGTGGATTCTATACAGCTGTGCAGGAGTGGCCTGAGTGGCATGTAAAAGGAAAAATGAAAGAAACAGTAAAGACTGCCAAACTGTCTATTTCAGGTGTAGATTCATCAATTTTCTTAAAAACAGAGACAGTTTGATGCATACAGGAAAATTTATTAGGATAGGTGCATATAGTGATAATAATCCTAGCTTTGCTTCCTCATGAACACAATTAGGCAATCATTTATAGTAAGTCTTGATTCAGTTAAAGTCCATGCAGTCCAAATATTGTTTGAAAGACAGAGAAGCTGGGATATTTGTAATTAATGGAAGAAATGGGAACTAAAAGATCCTGGCCTATATTCAATAGTTAATATTTTTAGAGCAGATCCAGGGAATCATACAATTTAAATAACTGTTGACTTATTCATTTCTCATTGATATAATGAATCTATTCTACTGGAAACTAAGAGTTCATTTTAAGACTATTTGTTTTCCCTACTTGCCTTTGAAGACACTGACATTATTTTCTTCTACTACGGGCAGTCCCCAAGTTACAAACAAGATTGGTTCTGTAGGTTTGTTCTTAAGTTGAGTTTGTATGTAAGTCAGAAAAGGTACATTTTTAAGTGTAACTCCAGCCATATTTGTATATGTATATATGTATATAAGCTTTGGATAGCATAGAGAAGGGTTAACATCCCTCGCTTTCTATCCCTGTGATAACTAGATTTTGGAAAATTTAGCTTGTTGTGGAAACAAGGGTTGGTGATAAAGCTTCAGTGGAGACCCATGATAACTCTTCCAGGAGTGAATTATCCTTCCTAGGGCTAGATTTTCCCCACTTTCTGTTTGTCTCACCACCATTCTTAACTATGAATCGTTTGTAAGTTGGATGTTTGTAACTCAGGGACTTCCTGTATAAGAAACTTTTCTCAATTGACCTCAGTACTCTAAAGATGCCAGGGAGGCCTTTCTTTCGCTTCCACCTCTGTCTCATGGGGATGGGGATGAAGGAAAGGGCCTTCTCGGTGGTGGCCCCTCGGCCCTGGAACTCTCTCCCCAGGAAGATCAGACTGGCACCTACCCTGTCCACCTTCTGTAAAGACCTAAAAACATGGATGTTCCGGTGCACCTTTGAGTAATTAGTTTCACTAGATAGGTAAAAGGTAAAGGTTTTCCCCTGACGTTAAGTCCAGTCGTGACCGACTCTGGGGGTTGGTGCTCATCTTCATTTCTAAGCCGAAGAACCGGCATTGTCCGGCATGACTGCATGGAGCGCCGTTACCTTCCCGCTGGAGCGGTACCTATTGATCTACTCACATTGGCATGTTTTCGAACTGCTAGGTTGGCAGGAGCTGGGGCTAACAGCAGGCACTCATTCCGCTCCCAGGATTTGAACCTGGGACCTTTCGGTCTGCAAGTTCAGCAGCTCAGCGCTTTAACACACTGCGCCACCACTTGGCCCCAATTACAACCCACTACCAGCTACTGCACTTTATCACTGTCCTTTGCCTTTTAAGTTTGTTTTCTATTGATATTGCTCTTCCTCCCCTTTTTTTGACTGCCCTTACACCATCCAGCAAGCCCTACTCAGAATTGCTGCTTATGTTATTTAATGTGGTTATAATGTTTTAATTTTACTGATCTATGTTTTAATTTATGTTGTTTCCCCATGTGAGCAGCCCTGAGTCCCTTTGGGGAAATGGAGGCGGGATACAAAAATAAAGTTGTTGTTGTTGTTGTTGTTGTTATTATTATTGGAGACTACCAAGGCATTATAGGCTTTATTTACTCTGTTCAGCCACCCTGGTGTTCTGATCTCTTAAATCTAATTGAGGAGACCAGGCCTGTATCCAGGTCACTTGTGATATTATCACTGAACAAGTTGGGAATGAGCCTGTTCTGCTTTCAAGATCTGTTACTGCTCTTTCCGGTTATTCCTCTTCCCAGATGTTATTTCTTGGGACACACCAGCCTTCCTACTCAGAACACCTACAACTTTGGTATTTTCCTGGCATTTCCAAGCCCCACCTCAATTTCTCTGCCCACTTGTTAAAGAATTACTTGTGATACAAACAAACATGGCATGTTTTTGCTGTAGTAAGACTCTGTATTAGGATACCTTTATTAGGTTGCTCAAGAACACAGAATTGTATGCGAGTTTTTGAGATGATTAGAATTCTTCACCAGCCAAGGGAAAAGGAGAAGTGAAAGAAGTGATGGAAGGGAAAGCAAGCATCAGCACACATTCAAATATTCACACTTTCTGGAAGTTCAACCAATCTATGCATAGACTAGAAAGGAGTTTCAGATATAGTAATATAGCAAAATGTTTGTGTGCTAGACTAGGGTTCAAATATCCACTCAACCATGGAAACCTACTAGATGACCTTTGACAAGTCACACTCTTTCAGTCTCTGAGAATGATAATGGCAAACTCGCTTTGAACAAATCTTTCCGAGGGAACCCTATGATAGGATTGCCCGATACATGTTGGAAATGACTTGAAGGCATAAAAGAACAATGTGACAAACCAATGCCAAATTCCATATTAGGGATAATTAAAATGTTTTATGTTCATATTTCATTAGAGGTTTTTAGTATGTAGTGGAAAGCACTCCGCTGACAGAGCCAATGTTTAGCACATACTAAGCTGTGCAGAGCTTATGCAACTACAAGTATTTAGTGTGTGGCAATAGCAGTTGTTGAAAGAGATTTCCTACAGTACATTCCTAGACATATCTTCTCAAAAAAGTATATCTACTCCCAAATAAATGAGACACTGGTTGCAACTGTAATGTGTGTATTTCTTATGTATATATGTAGTAGTAAAGGTTAAAGGTAAAAGTTTTTTCCTGACATTAAGTCTAGTCATGTCTGATTCTGCGGGGTGATACTCATCTCCATTTCTAAGCCAAAGAGCCGGCGTTGTCCATAGATGCCTCTAAGGTCATGTGGCCGGCATGACTGCATGTGTCATGTGTCTTTATGTGACAAGCATTTTATCTATCCATGGTGTGAAATGGTAACTCTTTGAAGGAGTTTCCTCTATATGCAGTTAAATGATTACCAACTTTGGATTTCGTAATAGAAGAAAGACAAGATCTAAATTAAGTAGGCAGTGCCTCTCAATGAAGAGCAAGAGCAGAGGCTAATGTTATAGGAACAACATTTCCCAAATACCATTTGACCAGGAATTCAATTTTAACCATCACACAGAGGCAAAGCCCTGTTTGCTGTTCGGTATACACAGGAAAACATTATTGAATGTACCCAAATGCTAACTGTGTTTGCAAAATTTATATTTGGAATGTTTAGGTGTCCATTTTTTAGATTTGCACCAAAAATATTCACCCCAAGATGTAATGTGTGATACATCCCTGACTGCAAGAAAAGAAGGCAATTCCATAATACATGAAATAAATAAGTATGGCTATGCCTGGTGTGAGCCTCCAGCACAATTCACATTTGAGGTGTAACGTATTTCTCAAAGAATTGGGCTTTTCGTAATGACTTCTCAGTATTACTTGATGAGAAAATACTTAAAATGTTTCAGCAGTTCACTTTGAATCAGTGAATCCTTCACTGATATTAGGAACGAAAAGGGTTGTTTTATTTGCACACTCCCCTTATTCTCTGTAGAGCCAGTATTTTTATTCCCAGCTTGGCTAGTGCACAGGAGTCAATCATGAGGTTGTGCATGTGAAGTTGGCCAATGGGAAAGAGGATAGATGGGGTTGTTCCCCATTAGCTCCCAACCTACCACTTATGGCTCAGCCATGAGGTAGACACGTTTCTGTTTCCAAAGAACTCAAATTATTACTATATTGGTTTCTGTGTTTCTGGTAAGTTGTACTTCCTCATTTAGTGGGAGGACAGTAAGGTAGGCAAGGCAGCAGAGAATTGCTGCCACTCCCCAGCTGAAGACAGTGTATTGTTCTTGATCTTCCGTGGGTTTTCTGTGTCACCATAGGCTCGTTTTGTTAATGAATCACTGGCCAAACTGGTTGGGCAAAGGGGATATTAGTTTAGAAGAATCAGGAGCAGGAGCAGGTGCATCCAGTCATACAGAAACTGGAAGGCTCTTGATGTGGATGGATCTTGACTTCATGCTGCTAATTCCCTGAAATCTTCTGCTTATCTTCTTCAGACTGATGGAGTCTGCTTATGGGGCTGTGCTGTTTTTGATGCTTGTGACAGCATCAGCAGCCCAGGATGGTTGCATATGTCCAATGAATATACGGACAACTTGTGAAATGGAGTCTGGTAGCTGCATCTGCAGGGTGCTTGGTTCAAACCAGAGGGTGAACTGTTCAACACTGACTTCAAAATGTCTCCTCATGAAGGCAGAAATGTACAGAACACCTAGGCGTTTTCCAAAACCTGAACATGCCTTTTTGGACAATGATGGACTTTATGACCCTGACTGTGATGCCAGTGGGATCTTCAAAGCCAGGCAGTGCAACAAGACAGACACTTGTTGGTGTGTGAACAGTGCCGGAGTTAGGAGAACTGACAAGGGCGATGACAATATGAGGTGCAGTGAGCTTGTCAGAACAAACTGGATCTTAATTGAACTAAAACAAAAAGAACGAGTAGATCCCTTCCTCGAGGCTGAGGTAGAAAACAGTCTCCGGCAATTCATTCAGAACCGGTACCAGCTCCGTCAACATTTCATCCCGGCTGTCAAGTATGACTATCCATTCATTCAAATTGAATTGAAACAGGACCTTTTGCAGAAGACTTACCGAGATGTTGATATTGCAGATGTTGCCTATTACTTTGAAAAAGACATCAAACGTACCTCTCTTTTTCATTTCAGTAATGCATTTAATCTCTCTGTCAGTGGCGAACCTCTAGATATCGAAGAGATCCTAATCTACTATATTGATGAAAAGCCACCAGAGTTCTCTATGAAGCAGCTGACACCAGGCATTATTGCAGTGGTGGTTGTGGTAGTTTTGGCCTTTATTACTGGGATTACTATGTTTGTATTTAACAGATGGCGGAAGACTGGAAAGTATGAAAAAGTGGAGATTAAGGAGATGGGAGAAATGAAGAGAGAAGAAAATGCGTAGATGGTTTGATATTTGAGAAAATAGAAAGGAGATAGCAAGATCACTGTGTGCTTTTGAAAGGGGAAAAGGGCATAGCTTTTCCTTAAAAAATGAAAGAGAAAAGCATCAATTTTACATAATTATCTGCAAGCAATAATGAATATTTAAAATATTTTTAATACAGTATAGTCTATCATATAGTAAATGTGTCTTAGAGAAAAATCTTCTTATGTATACCTTTCCCCTGAAATTGTCCTGTTTTATAGTTAGTTTTTTTGAAAAAGAAATCAAAGTTGTTCCATAGCTACAGAGTTAGCTTAATTTATATTGTCTATGTATCTGGATCTGTTTTGTGTTTATATGTGTAGCATGTATGTGTTCTCTTTGTACTGTATTTCTAAAACGGATTAAAGATTGTTACCTTTGATGGAGTGGCTGATTTGCACAAAGGCATTCCTTCTACTATTTAAAAATGATAGTTTCCATCCATTCCAAACTATGCAACTGTAGCAGTGATTGTACTACTGTACTACTATTAATCAATAATGATAATAATCCTTCCTTTTGTGAACTCATGTCATGGAACTTATACATATGTATGTGTCTCTGGGTGTAACAGCAATCTTCATGAAGTATTTTATTTTCTTAGAATTAGATTGTTGCTAAATTTCATACTGTGATTAAGAATATTCACAGACAATAGTGCTTAGTATCATTTGGGTTATTTACTGTATGGGCTTGCTTTTATGTCTGCTATTGCCAAGTATAATGCAGCAATGCCTCAATAATGTATTGGATGTTATGATATGAAGTGCTCAGCATCCAAAGTGGATGATCAAAGCAAGAAATCACAGTAGTTCTTTCTTGGAAAGACTTAGCAATCTTTCTCTCACAGTTGTGGTGGGGAGTCCTCTGTTTGGTTCACTAGCTCTACAAGGGTTTGTACCCACATTTTAGGACATGCTCTGCTATTCACTTTATCTTGTTAAATGCTATCTTAACCACAAATAGGCAAAATACAGTCTATCACTGCCACACTAAGAGTAGGAAAAGGAAAACTTTTTGTATTTCAGGTTTTTTTTCCACTTAACGTTGGCCTTGCTAAGTGATGCTCATGGAAATTACAGGTCAAAAATCTGATGGTCCAAAAGTTCCCTATGTATGCAGTGAGGTGTAATTGTCTTCTTCCATCAAACTATAAGTCAGTACAAGCTATAAACATAGTTGTTACAAACTGCAATAAATATCACAAACTAGCTCAACCACTGCCTTCCCATCAATGGTTATGTATTTCTGTGGCTTATTATCAAGAAGATGCTGAGCAAATTAATCTGTAGGAACTTTTCTTGAAGAAGACTTTCCTATGAGGAAAAGGATATTCAATCAATTAGTGTCCCTAGGATTTTTTAATATTGAAATAAGGTGCTGTATTGGATGCAAAAGAGGACAGGACATAGCTATGTAAAAGAGCGGAAGCCAGAAGGCGTAACTTGACATGCAAGTTATACCTGTTGAAATAGGCTCTTTTCAACAATTGCTAAAGTTTTGAGAGAATTGTCCTTTTTTTTTTTTTTTTGGCATAAGGTCATCCTATACAGCAGTGCTTCTCAGGCTACCTGATGTGGCAGAAAGATGAACAATTTCCTTCAACCCATGTGCCAGGGATCTGTGTCGCATTTGTGCCATGTTGTTCTTATATTCATTTTCCTGGAAGCACTGCTATACAGAACTGGTGGAGCAGCAACATTTCCCATCTGTTGAAAATACAGCATTTTAATGAGGTTATGGTCATTGTGAAGATTACTTATGTCAGTTTAAAAATATAGCTATAAAATATTTGTTATAGATATGTAATCTCTGGAATTGACTTTATCTGTGTGGAACTTTCCCTGAAATCAGGTGCTTCAGATTAATTTCGCTGGGGTTTTTCTTCCATTGGTAATCATTTATTTGCAGTGGAGGGAGGAATATAATTGTGAGGTCCTTCACCACAAGTAGTCAAGGGACTGGATGGGTGAGATCCATTTGCATCATGTACTGCTAGGGTCATCAGATGCACCTCCTTGCATAGTTGGAGGAACAATACAACTATTAATAGTATAGAGACCCAGTCTTCTTTTCAGCCTGTCTATCCAAGTTCAATTTTGCTATTTTGCTGGTTTGTTTTGGATGGAAAGATGAGTTGCTTGGATTTCTGTAAATCCCATGAGATTATGCACAAGACAGCTAGACTTATCTAGGATATTTGTTGCCATAGCTGAATTGGATATAACCAAAATGTTTTAAACAGTTACAAAATTATTCAGGTAAACAACCCCAATAGCTGTGTGAGTAAACAGACTATGTTTCATTTTTTCACATTTTGAGTTTTTTAAAAACCCCTTTCAAAAGAATTTGGCTGTACACACTGAGACGACGATTACATCTTCTCCATCATGAATATATATTAAGTGTTTCAAGCAGTAACAGCATTTGAATCCATTTCGGAAAAGTCTGCTTTCTCACCAGAAGAGAATTGAAGATGTTGTTTCTTTTCTTTCTTTGTGGCTAAAAGTATGGTTGCTGAACACATCTTGCTGTTTCAGAGTGCACTTTTATACATGCCGAGAATTTTGTGTATTGCACTGTAAGTTTGTATTTTGAAAGGCAAATTAGAATTTTTAAATATATATACAGTAGAGTCTCACTTGTCCAAGCCTCGCTTATCCAAGCTTCTGGATTATCCATGCCATTTTTGTATTCAGTGTTTTCAATATATCATGATATTTTGGTTCTAAATTCGTAAATACAGTAATTACAACGTAACATTACTGCGTATTGAACTACTTTTTCTGTCAAATTTGTTGTATAACATGATGTTTTGGTGCTTAATTTGTAAAATCATAACCTAACTTGTTTTTTAATAGGCTTTTCCTTAATCCCTCCTTATTATCCAACATATTCGCTTATCCAAGCTTCTGCCGGCCCGTTTTGCTTGGATAAGTGAGACTCTACTGTGCATATATATATATATATATATATATATATCCTTAGAAATAAGTCCCACTGAGCTTCAAGAAACTGGGGCACAATTACTTGCTCTAAAAACATAACCTCACTTAGAAATAGTTTCATGTGAAATACGTTAGGAATGAAAGGTAGTTTCCTATCCCATGTGCTGCTACTATCCTATTATTAGCAGGTATTATGGGAAAGGACAGACAATGGATTCAGTGTGTATGGTAATCAAAACTATGTGACAAGAAACTGGCCAAAAATATTGATAAGAAGATATTTCAGAGAGAAAAGAATAGGCCAGACATGGTTAATTAATGTAATTCATTAACCTTATCTACAAAGGATAGCTCCTGGTATTTTTATGTATATCATCAAAAACATGTTGTATCCGCTGCTAAGGGACAGAGAAAGGACTGAGGTCAGAAATGGGGAGGAATACAGAATATGTCAGCAATTAATCAAAAGAACAGTAAGATTAATTGCACTAAGGTAACACAGAAACATTTCTGACTGCATGTCATTCTAAAAGAAAGACCCAAAAGGAACATTATTTGAACAAATTCTATGGACTTCCAAAAAGCGATTGGCTTCTTTTTCTGCTATCTCAAACTTTTCTTCCTTTAGCTACACTTATGAAGAGTATGTGCATCAAATCAGGCCAGAACTCTTCCAAAGCTGTTGTACTTTGGAAGTAAGAAAACATTAGTCACTAGAAAAGAGAATCATGTTTGGTAAGGTGGAAGGTAGAAAAAAGAGAAAGATCTCATTTGAAATGGATAGATTCCGTCAGGGAAGACATGGCCCTGACTCTGCAAAAGCTGAACTGGACTGTTGAGAATAGGGCAACTTGGAGAGCTCTCGTCTGTAGGATTGCTATAAGGCAAAGTCAACTTAAAAGCAGATAACATTATCCATAACAAATATATGTGCTACCTGTGTTTTACCCAAAAAGAGAGCTCTTTTCATTTCGGAAATTACATAAGAGAAAAAAAGACAATAACTGAACAAAATTCCTATTCCTCCAATGTTCCATCCAGCGACACCATATCTGTGCCCTTTAGCTACAGTTGCTTCTTTCCTGAAAGGTCTCCGGAGAATGGCAGCAGATGGCTCAGGAGCAGACAACTGTCAAGGAATCGCCACATTGTGTGGCATTGACCTAAATTATATCACCACACAATTGGGTCAGATTCTTGATGATTTACCAGCAATCTCGATATACATGTAAAGATTATTCCTGTCTCAGTAGTAATATTCCATTTTACAATGGAGTCAACTCATAATGCCTTATCTGAGCAAATAATTACCATCAAGCCTTAGAAAAACCATCTACTGTACTTACTTTGACAAGCAGGCATATTGGTGGATAACTGGGAGGAATAATATAGTAGGAAGAAGATAGACTTTTTTGCATCTAACTCCAGATCTTTCCCAATTCTTCATCCTGACCAATCTTTTATGGCCCAGCAAGTCCTGCTACGTGGCACAGTCTACTCCTGGTATTTCTTTGTTCTTTTACAGTGAGGTCACAGTTCCAACTTCTCACTTTTGGTTCTACTGTAATATTCTGTAATTCACAATGGTGTTGGTACCTAATGTGTCCATAAATATTGAATTGTTCAAAACTCCAACCTATGTATGTACAATAACTTCTGACAACACAATTCAGCTTTTATCATACCACTTCAAATGTTGCTTTTTAACACTTCTTTTGGATGTCAAAAGTGGATCCCATGTATGCAGTGGCTTCATCCAAGTCATGCACCACTGTTGGCAAGTAGCATGCACAGGTTCTTTAAATATTTTTCTAGTAACACACTGTCTCATATTACTTTGGATTGTATCACCTTAATAGTAGCCCTTGGTGATACAATGAGTTAAACCGTTGTGCCGGTAGGGCTGATGACTGAAAGGTCAGCAGTTCAAATCTGGGGAGCAGGGTGAGCTCCCATCTGTCAGCTCTAGATTCCCATACATGGACATGAGAGAAGCCTCCCACAGGATGGTAAAACATCTGGGTGTCCCTTGGGCAACATCCTTGCAGACGGCCAATTCTCTCACACTAGAAGCGACTTGCAGTTTCTCAAGTTGCCCCGACACGAAAAAACCTTTAATTTTACTTTCTCTAGCTTGATACTCTTGAGATGTTTTGAACAACAACTTTTATTGCCTTATCAAACTTCAATTTTACAGAAAAAAAGACTTCATACACTTTAACTTGCTAAAAATATAACTATCATGAAGAATCTGACCAACCAACAAGATATTAAGTTGTGCAACAATATATTTCTAACTGTTGTGTGGTAATGTGAATGGCATCTGAGAAGGAAAAACTAACTCCTTTTACCTGAGAATATCCTTCACATTCCATCTCCTTGCAATATGGACAGGAAATCTGTGAAGGGACGAAAGTCCAATGGCTGTTTACATACCAGTGAGGAAGGATAAACCTTATCTTTTGGGGCATGTTTTAAACTAGAGTTTCTGCATAATGATGTTCCCAAAGAGTAACCAAATTAGTCTGTTGTTAGTATGACAAGAACCAAGGGCCTTGAAGTACTCTGAAGATTAACATAAACACTCATGATTACGACTACTACTCATCATCATCATAGTTCATATATTTATTTATTCGTACCCTGCCTTTCTTCCAAAATTGGGACTCAAGCAGTAATTAGGACTCAGGTTGGAATAAGATTTGTCTTTATGGAATTGATGAAATGGATTCTGGTTCACAAATGCTTATGCTACATTAAATTTGTTATTGCTGAGGTGCAAGAAAACTCTTTGTTATTTTAGAATAATTGTGCTGTTTATCATTCAGAGTGATCTCGCTGCATTCGATATTGATTTCTTGTCCTTAGATATGCCTTGGAGAAAGACACATATATAAAACCACAAGTACTTTATGAAAATCACTTAGAATTGCTTCAGCAATTAAATAATCATGATATAATAGCGACAAAAAAACAAAGTCATTTATCTCTTAGATTTTTAACCACTTCTTCAGACAGGTGATTGTAGTATTAACAAATTGCCCCTCAATTCCCTATTCCTTAATTGGTATTGTTAATAGTATTACAGCAATAATCTTTCCCATGCAGGTACAATTACCCTTTTCACAGCCTTCCCATTGATCTGCCTGGGGGTTTTGATAAATTTCTAAGTGCCGCAATTACCTCATTTTAATGCTAAAATTAATCTTGAGATGTTACAATTGCCTATCAGAACAGGAAAGACTTGACTTTTCCAGGATGTATTTTTTTTTTACAAAAAAATTATTTGGCAGCCAGAAAGCACAATTCCTTATGCCACAGTTTCTGCCTCGTTAAAATTTTGCACACGCTGAATAAGCTGACAAGATCCTCATTTCATTTTCATGAAGGTCTTTGCTCCCTGAGGGACAATACACTTTTGAATCCTACTCCAGCGCACTTCACTACCTAGGAAACAATTATGGGGGAACACATGGTTGTTATCTAAATGAGAGGCAGAATGAGAATGGATTTGTAATCCTCCTTAGAGATGGACCCCCAAAGAACTGGTGACATTTGCTCCCATTATTTCTCAGACAATTTTTATTTGGAATAAATGTCTGTCCCCATAAGGTTTGGGGTATATGTGTGGAGGAGGGAGGTTTCCCCTATACTTTCAGGAGAAGAACAAAGCCTAGCATCTGTATTATAATTGGATATATTCTAGCAAACTGTTTATGAGGAAGAAATCTCCAAAGCAGCAATAGTGAAATGTCCTAGCATTAACCCTCTCAGCACTCCAGGGATGTTTAAACAGACATAATTTACTCAAGCAGAAAACTGAATATGAGCAAGTATTCATTAGAGGAGAAACACTTGTTTTAATAAATATATATACAAAATGAAGGTAAGAAATACATACCAGATTTTGTTAAAGACTGTGTCCATTCTTATTATTTCGGTAAGCTATTAACAACAAAGAATGTGTCAGGCAGAAAAAAATTGGGTTAATTATTTAATGTTGAAAAAGAGTGGATATTTAATTGTGTGAACAACACCACTTGGAGTGAATGGAAACGTATTCCGTGGAGGCTTGAATTGATAAAAAGCAGGGAATGTATGATAGAAAAGAAAAGCAATTTATAGTAAAACAATTTTAAATTGAGGTGAGGATGCAGAGTGTAGAAAATTGTCCACCGTTTCCTCCCAGCTCAAACTGGCTAATGCAGGTAGATTGAGACAAGATTAACCAATCTTTTGTTATGATAGTAGTTGTAGTAATGATAATAGTAATACCCACCTTGCAGCTTATGGCAGGGTACAACATGATTAAAATAAATAATAACAATAAAGCTTTATTTGTATCCTACCACCATCTTCCTGACTCGGGGTGGTTCACAAAAGCACTCCATAGTACAGAACACACAATAGTGCAGAACACACAAAATACAGTAGGTACGTGAACATATAAAACAGAACAATAAGAATTATACATACAAAGTTTATATAAAACAGTCAATAAAACCCCTACAGATTAAAACTCCGTCAATAAAATGCAACAGGCTGCGGAAATAAGCAAGCTGTATACGATGTCAATCTCATAAAGTGCAAAGTGAAAATAATAACTAAATTCTCGAATTTAATTATTAGACGTGATCAAAGGATTGTTTAACGAGATTTCAGATGTGTCCATGTCACGCCCTGGGCAACGGAGCACTAAGAACCGAACACAGAGGCCAATAACTATCTAATATCTTTATTAAGGAAATATATAAGAATAATAAAAACAAGTAGAAAATATAGTCCAGAAGCAGACCTATCAGATGAGGTCAAATATAGTCCAGAAATGTTTTGTCCAATAAATGATATTAGAGTTCAAAGTAGAATCCAACAAACTGAAACACACACTATTGCCAAGCAATAGTGTGGGGAAATGTCCAGAGTCTTTCAAGGTCCAAGGTAAATCCAAAACAAGGCTGGAAACAAAACTTGATTCTTTGAACAAGGTCCGTGGCTAGGAACAAGGCAAAGCAATTCTTGAATACTTGGTTAGGCAAAGCAAGGAGACTGGGGTTGCGGACTTTGCGAAGTCCACACAAGGCTGGAAACACGAAATCACTCCTGAAGCTGCTCTGTTGACTCCGCACGGAACCTACCGTGCCAGGCACATTTAACTGGGTCTCGTTTTCCTGCCAAGCAGGTGTCCAGCGTTCTCTTTCCCTAGAGAACAGGAAACGAAACACAGCTCTCTCCAGATGTGAGACTCCCTAGATTTTCCCAGGGGAACATGGCTAATCAGTGTCCTGTTTAGCTGCAAGTCTCAAACTCCTCCGAATCTGCTCCTTCTCTCCCCTGCCCGCGGTATAGGATTGTCTCCTAACAAAAGGGGGTGAGAACTGCTCAAGGTTTGTTTTAATGGGTTCTTGGGCAAAAACATCAACATTAGGCATCTGGAAAGATTCCGGCTCTTGCTGAGCCAGCGAAAACCCCATGTTTTCATCTTCATCAGCCACGGTGGCGCTGGGAGCAGGACTACAAGGCACATGAGGCATTACACTATCCTCCCTCCCAAGGCCCCCCTCATTCAAGTCCGTCCCCCGAGATCCGCGGGGGCGCAGTTTGGAAGGGTAAGTCCGGTGGAAGCGCCGAACTAAGTCAGGGGCATGGACTGTGGAAGCGTCTTCCCAGGAGCGTTCTTCTGGTCCATAACCCACCCAATCAATCAGATACTGGAAGGCGGCGGTGGTGAAGGTGAGAATCCAAAATGTCCTGGACCTCAAATTCCTCCTCCCTGTCCACCAATGCAGGGGCAGGGGGTGGCCGGCTCATATCTGGGCGTACACCATCCGCCGGAAGGAGGAGGGAACGGTGGAACACCGGATGAATGTGCATGGAACGTGGAAGTTGGAGTTTGAAAGTCACGGGGTTAAGTTGCGTCACCACTGGGTAGGGACCAATGAAGCGGGCATCTAACTTCTGGCAAGGGGGTTGGGAGGGCAGAAAGCGAGTGGACAACCAAACCTGATCTCCTACCTTGATCTCGGGGCCAGGCTGGCGATGGCTGTCAGCGTGACGTTTGTAGTCCTCCTTGGCTTGATCGAGTTGCTGGTGTAAGAGTTCTTGCACTGCTGTGAGTTCCTGTAGCCAATTCTCTGCTGCAGGAACTTCCGAGGTCTCCACGACGGGAGGGAAGAAGCGGGGATGAAAACCATAATTTGTAAAGAACGGGGTTTCTTTAGTTGAATTCTGGACACCATTGTTGAACGCAAACTCCGATAGAGGTAGCAAGGATGCCCAATTGTCCTGTTGGTAGTTGACGTAACAGCGGAGATATTGTTCCAGAGTGGCATTGGTGCACTCAGTCTGTCCATCCGTTTGAGGGTGGTGAGCTGAGGATAAACGGGAGTCAATGCCCAATAGTTTTTGAAGGGCTTTCCAAAAGCGAGAGGTGAATTGAGATCCTCGGTCTGTGACCAAACTCTTGGGCAGGCCATGCAGTTGGAATACATGCTGAAGGAATAAGTCTGCGGTCTCCTTGGCTGTGGGAAGCCCCTCACAGGGGATAAAATGGCCCATCTTGGTGAAAAGGTCCACCACCACTAAGATCGTGGTGAATCCAAGGGACGGTGGTAGGTCTGTGATAAAATCCGCTGAAATTATCTCCCACGGGCGAGAGGGTGTGGGGAGGGGATGCAAGAGTCCTGTTGGCTTCTCCCTTCGTGTCTTGGAGCGCTGGCATATAGGGCAGGTGGTGACATAGTTCTCTACATCCTTACGAATCCTGGGCCACCAGAAATCCCGCAGGATCAGATGTATGGTTTTAAACAGTCCGAAATGTCCGGCAGGCTTGCTGTCATGGCACAAGTTGAGAGCCTTTTCTCTTTCGGGGCCTGGAGGAATGTAAACATGGTTCCTGTAGCATAATAATCCATTCTTAAGTGAGAATGGGAAACGTAGTCCTTGTCGAATCTGTTCTTGGGCCCAGGCATCTGTCTGTTGACTGGCCCTGATCTCCTGGGTAAAAAGAGAGTCTGTGGTTGTGAATTTTGGGTTAGGTGAAGCTGGCTCGACTGAAGTGGATTTGGTATTTCCCACCGTGAGCGTGGCAAAGTTCTCGGGTTGTAACAATTGGGTTTCTGGGATGTCTTTACGCCCTGCTGCATACTCTGGCTTCCGTGATAGGGCATCTGCTTGCTTGGTCTGGGCAGGAGTCACATAGTGGATCCGGAAGTCAAAACGTTCAAAGAACAAAGCCCAGCCTTGTTGTCTTTGGTTTAGCTTCCGCGCAGTCCTTAAGTGCTCCAAATTTCGTTGGTCAGTATGAACTTCGATAGGGAAGTTGGCCCCCTCTAGCCAATGTCTCCAATTTTCGAAGGCTGCCTTGATGGCTAGGAGCTCCTTTTCCCAGATGGCGTAATTTCTCTCCGGAGCTGTTAGTTGGCGTGAGTAATAAGCACATGGGTGGAGATGTTCTCCCACTGGCTGCATCAGCACAGCCCCCACCGCCACATCAGAGGCATCCGCCTGGACAACAAAAGGGGTTTTAGGATCAGGGTGCTGTAGAATTGGCTGGGTCGTGAATAACCGCTTTAGCTGCTGGAATCCTTTCTCAGCTTGTTCTGTCCAGCGGAAAGGCTGTTTTCCTCGGATGCAGCTGGTAATTGGATCAGACCAGCAAGCGAAATCTGGAATGAACTTGCGATAGTAGTTTGCGAACCCTAAGAAGCGCTGCACTTCCTTTTTGTTGGTTGGCGTCCGCCATTCTAATACGGCTGAAACTTTTGCACCATGGATAGCCCCAGTGGCGAGACACGATACCCCAG
Organism: Anolis carolinensis; assembly: GCF_035594765.1. NCBI lineage: Eukaryota > Metazoa > Chordata > Lepidosauria > Squamata > Anolidae > Anolis > Anolis carolinensis. Next base: position 172,722,773 of record NC_085844.1, read on the forward strand.
GAAGTCCACTTCTTGCAAATCGAAAGCACATTTTTCTAACTTGACATATAGTCCATGGTCCTGCAAACGTTGTAGCACCAGTCTGACGTGCTGGTCGTGCTCTGTTTGCGATTTTGAATACACCAAAAAATCATCCAAATATATGACCAAGAAGCGGTCTAGATAGTCTTGGAAGATATCGTTTACAAAATGCTGGAATGTAGTGGGCGCGTTGGACAAACCGAAATTCATAAGTAAGGTTTCGAATAATCCGAATTTGGTCTGGAAAGCGGTCTTCCATTCATCTCCTTCTCTCACGCGAATCAGATTATAAGCCCAACGAAGATCCAGTTTAGTGTAAACTTTGGCTCCCCGGAGTCGGTCCAATAAGTCCGAAATTAGTGGCAATGGGTAGCGGTTTCGCTTCGTGATATTATTCAGAGCCCGATAGTCCACACAAAGGCGTAGGTCCCCTGACTTCTTTTTCACAAACAGCACTGGGGAAGCGGCTGGGGATTAAGAGGGTATGATAAACCCCTTACGGAGGTTTGTCTCTAAAAACTCCCTGAGAGCTTCCTGCTCTGGTTCAGTCAGGGAGTAGAGGTGCCCTCACGGAATTGGGGCCCCCTCAATCAGGTCAATGGTGCAGTCATAGGGTCTATGCGGGGGTAGTTTCTCGGCTTCCTTCTCATTGAAAACATCCCAGAAGTCTGAATACTTCTTAGGCAGGGTAATGATGGGCTCTGTGTCCGTGGCATGGCAGACCTTGGCTACCAGGCAGTGGTTCTGGCAGTATTTTGAAGTAAACTGAAGTTCTCTACTGGACCAAGAGATGTTTGGGTCATGGAGTGTCAGCCAAGGGATTCCCAAAATCACGGGGAAATGGGGAACCTCAGTAACGAAGAAGGAGATTTCTTCCATATGCTCTCTTATCCACATTCGAGTGGGCTCGGTCCATTGGCTTACTGGTCCTGTCTTCAGGGGTCGGCCATCGATGGCTTGCACCACCCGGGCATTCTTAAAGTCATGGTATTGTAATCCCAATGAGTCAGCATAGTCTCTATCAATGAAGTTGTTGGTTGCCCCGGAATCTATCATGGCATGGATCATGACGGGCCCCTTTTTAACTGACCACAGTGTGACCACCAAAAGAAATAGGACCCCCATCTGCGGCACTTGAGTGGAGTCTTTGATCGGGTTGGCGAGCCCTTCTACACCTGGTCGCTGTCTATCCCCGCCGGCTTCATCTCGGCCGCCTCAGCAGCCTCTGCATTCGCGGAGGATGCCGCCGCCAAACGGGTGGGGGGCTTCCTTTTTGCTGGGCACTCCTTGGCGAAGTGGCCCCCATTTCCACAGTACCAACACAGGTTCAAACGCTGTCGGCGAGCCTTCTCTGCAACATCCAGTCTGGGACGCACGTTGCCCAGCTGCATTGGCTCGTCCTCGCTTCCCATGGGAGTAGAGGCTGGCTGTGGGGGTCTCCAGACGGGGCGAGGCTGGACATTGACAGTGGAAGGGGGTTTTACCCCAGCTCTTCCACTCTGGCCTCGAACCCACTGCCTCTTGTTGGCGAGTAGGACTTCTGCCCGTAAGCATTGGGCGATAAGTCTTTCAAGAGTATCCGCAGGTTCTACTTTGGAGATCTCCTCACGAAACTGTCCTTTGAGGGCCACGTCATTCCAGCCGGTGTTTTGAGCCAGCACCCGGAATTCGGCCATGTACCGCGACAGTGGTCTGTCCCCTTGGAAAAGGCGTCGGAGCTTGTGGCCAGCTGCCTCTTGATCATCTTCAATTCCCCAAGTATTCTGAAGGTGGGCCAAGAATTGCTGTGCAGTGTTTAGGTACACGGAACCCGCGTCGTACAGCGCCGTTGCCCATGTGGCCGCAGGTCCATCTAGGAGGCTGTAGATCCACGCCACCTTGACATCCTCTTGAGGAAATTCCGTGTGGCGGGCTTCTAGGTACGCCATACATTGGCGACGGAATACATGAAACTTAGAGGCCTCCCCAGAGAACTTGGTTGGTAACGCCAGAGCGGGAAGATGGGCTCCGCGTTCCTTTAAGCCCCGAATTTCTCCCTCTTGTTCTCAGAGTTTGTCTCGGATTCGGTTGAATTCATCCTGGGAAATGGTGTAAGTGGCCGGTTGTGGTCCGGCAGGTACGCCGGCACCGGCTCCTTTTGGATCAGACATATTGGCCTTAGGTTGCTTAGTGCTTTGGGTGGCGGAGTCAAACTGTCACGCCCTGGGCAACGGAGCACTAAGAACCGAACACAGAGGCCAATAACTATCTAATATCTTTATTAAGGAAATATATAAGAATAATAAAAACAAGTAGAAAATATAGTCCAGAAGCAGACCTATCAGATGAGGTCAAATATAGTCCAGAAATGTTTTGTCCAATAAATGATATTAGAGTTCAAAGTAGAATCCAACAAACTGAAACACACACTATTGCCAAGCAATAGTGTGGGGAAATGTCCAGAGTCTTTCAAGGTCCAAGGTAAATCCAAAACAAGGCTGGAAACAAAACTTGATTCTTTGAACAAGGCAAGGCAATTCTTGAATACTTGGTTAGGCAAAGCAAGGAGACTGGGGTTGCGGACTTTGCGAAGTCCACACAAGGCTGGAAACACGAAATCACTCCTGAAGCTGCTCTGTTGACTCCGCACGGAACCTACCGTGCCAGGCACATTTAACTGGGTCTCGTTTTCCTGCCAAGCAGGTGTCCAGCGTTCTCTTTCCCTAGAGAACAGGAAACGAAACACAGCTCTCTCCAGATGTGAGACTCCCTAGATTTTCCCAGGGGAACATGGCTAATCAGTGTCTTGTTTAGCTGCAAGTCTCAAACTCCTCCGAATCTGCTCCTTCTCTCCCCTGCCCGCGGTATAGGATTGTCTCCTAACAAAAGGGGGTGAGAACTGCTCAAGGTCTGTTTTAATGGGTTCTTGGGAAAAAACATCAACATCAGGCATCTGGAAAGATTCCGGCTCTTGCTGAGCCGGTGAAAACCCCATGTTTTCATCTTCATCAGCCACGGTGGCGCTGGGAGCAGGACTACAAGGCCCATGAGGCATTACAGTCCAGAAGACTTGGAGAGTGGGGGGCAGCCTTATCTCTCTGGGGAGGGATTCCAAAGCCAGAGGGCCACCATCGAGAAGGCCCTGTCTCTCGTCTCCACCAACCGCGATAAAACACAACACTTAAAACGCACAGGCTAAAATTGACTGGGTAGGCCTGCTGGAAGAGATAGGACTTCAGTTGTATCTTAAATTCTGACAGCTGATTTAGGGATTGAATCTCTTCCTGCAGGCAATTCCACAAGAAAGTATCTTTGCTTGAAGGGGAGATCAGTCCAGCATCACTGTAGTCCCTCTTTCTCTCCTAAATAATTAGGGCAGTGGTTCTCAACCTGTGGGTCCTCAGATGTTTTGGCCTTCAACTTCTAGAAATCCTAACAGCTGGTAAACTGGCTGCGATTTCTGGGAGTTGTAGGCCAAAATACTCGGGCACCCACAGGTTGAGAACCACTGACTTAGGAGGATATATTTTTAGAGATGCTGATGTTCTTGTTCAGAGGTGGGCAACGTGTAGTCAACCAGTCACATGCATCCCAGGAGATGTTTTGGGGAACTCTCAGAGATAAAAAGAAATGCTCCAAAATAACCAAAAATTATCTCGGTGGTGATAAGAAGGGCATTTCCCTATCTTTGGACCTCAATGAGACTTAGACAAGAATACTCCCCCAGAATATTCTCTGATGGCTCAGGAAGACTGCAAAATATTGTAGGCCTCTACGTCCCATAGAAGGAGTCCTGGTGGCACAGCGGGTTAAACCGTTGAGCTGCTGAACTTGCTGACCGAAAGGTTGGCAGTTTGAATCCGGGGAGCGGGGTGAGCTCCCGCTGTTAGTCCAGTTTCTACCAATCTAGAAGTTTGAACATATACAAATGTGTGTAGATCAATAGGTACTGCTCCGATGGAGCCCCCGGTGGAGTAGTCGGTTAAAGCCTTGTGGCTTGAAGGTTGGGCTGCTGATCTGCAAGCTGCCAAGTTCGAATCCCACCCGGGGAGAGCATGGATGAGCTCCCTCTATCAGCGCCAGCTCCATGCAGGGACATGAGAGAAGCCTCTCACAAGGATGGTAAAACATCAAAACATCCAGGCGTCCCCTGGGCAATGTCCTTGCAGACGGCCAATTCTCTCACTCCAGAAGTGACTTGCAGTTTCTCAAGTCGCTCCTGACACAGAAAAAAACAACAACGCTCTGATGAAAAGGTAATGGTGCTCCATGCAGTCATGCCAGCCATGACCTTGGAGGTGTCTACTAACCCTTTGGCTTAGAAATGGAGATGAGCACCAACCCCCAGAGTCAGACACGACTAGACTTAATGTCAGGGGAAAACTTTTACCTTTACCCACTATGTCCCATAGGAGGCATTTGGAAGCAATATATTCATTTTGTAAGAACAACTGTGTGTGTAGGAGGGGGTGAAGAAGGATTTGCAGCCTTCCCAGGTCTACTGGAGGATTTATGCAGCCCCTTAGTCTTCCACCCTATCCGAGATCAGTGGGGGCAAACCTATAGCACAGTGGTTCTTAGCCTGTGGGTCCCTAGGTGTTTTGGCCTACAACTCCCAGAAATCCCAGCCAGTTTACCAGCTGTTAGGATTTCTGGGAGCTGAAGGTCAAAACATCTGGGGACTCACAGGTTGAGAACCACTGCTATAGCATGCATTCCACAAGGGCACATATACTATCGCCCACCCACTCATCCCTCCTGCCCGGTCCTCACCTGCTCCACCTCCCCTCCGGTCTCTAAAAGATTCATCATCACTGCCCTAGATGATGACTTGTGACCGATGGAAGGGTGATTAATTGCAAGGTTTGGAGGCTAAAAGGTCAGGGGAGAATAGAAAAGGATTTCATCCCACTTCCCAGACTGAAATTTCCACACTCCTGTTTTAAAGAAATGTCATATTCTTGGATGCAATTGAGAATGCCCTTTTGGTAAGATTCAATGAATGCCTATAGAACCCAATAATTAAAGAAAACATAGAACAAAGGTATCTGGCATCCTGTGCAGAACGTAAACTTTACCTGCTGTTCACAAGTCAAAATGTGTTCTGGGCTTCGTTAAAGTTTTCTTTAGATCCTCTCCTCACCAAAATTCAAGAATAACTGATACCTTTAATGACTACTTATAACATCTTTTGATCTAGCTGTCTGCTTAAAGACAACCAGCACTTAATAAATCTCTACTTGTATGACTACACCTACCACAATTCTATATAAAGAAGCATTCGCGTGAATTTCAGTAGAAATATCTTGCAATTATCTGTGATGTATTTGGTGACTGCTTTGTAATTTTAAAATACAGGATTGTCAGTCAAGAGTGTTTGAGAGTGAATAATATAACTTCACTTCCATTTTGTAGGCTCCATAGACCCTCAGCATCTACATTGTAGAATTACTACAATTTGACACCACTTTAACTGCCATTTTTCAATGCTATGGAATCTTGCCAGAGAGTGCCTCACCAGACTACCAAACTACAACTCTCATGATTCTTTTGCATTGAGTCATGGCAGTGAAAGTGTTGTCAAACTGCATTACCTCACAACCTCTGAGGATGCCTGCCATAGATGTGGGTGAAACATCAGGAGAGAATACTTCTGGTACATGGCCATACAGCCTGGAAAACATACAACAATCCTGCATTAATTCTGCAGTGTAGATGCATCCGTTCTCACTCTGCCATATCACTTGCAAGTGAGGAAATATGCAGAGCATTTCTGTAGACATTTACAAAGAAGGGTTACTGAATTATATAGGATTACTTACAGAAACCTATGTGTAGGATTTCAGAATCAACAAACTTGTAAAATGAACCAGGGATTTTTTAGGCTTGCAGTGACTTCTGTTTCATTATTAAGTTCTTAACTTTATAACACAGTTATTATTTTAAAAGTTCAGTTCCTTGGTTAATTGCTTCAGGGATCAAGTCCTGATTTTGTCTCTTAACTGTAATCTTCAAATCTAAATATTGAAAATGTCAAGAATGAAGTATATTTTTTCCTTTTTCTTTTATAAATAGTTCACAGTGGTTTACCATTCTTATTTTTTTACGACTTAACAAAAATAATATTTTGGAAATAGGAACAACTTAACTTTAAGGTTTTGACCCTTTCTCCTACTAAAAGAGAGAGTAGAATGCAAACAGAAAGTTTTCCCTCTGACAAGTCAAAACTTTCCTATTCAATCAGAGAGTTAGGAATTGACTAAAATGAGGTTTTAATTATGTGCTCTGCTGTTTTATTGGTATAATATGCACTGGTATTTTGCTTTTTTAAAAAATGATTTTTCACCTGTACTGACTTTAATAATTTGCAAGCCCCTTTGAGTCCTGTCTTTGAGGGAAAGGAAGGAAATAAATGAATAAAATAAGAACTACTGCAACAACAGAACACAAGATTTGGAAGTGTTACTGTTTTACTCAATATATCCTAACAAACAAGAACAACCGTTCTGGCTATTCATGTGAAAGATCAAGCATACAGAAGGACAGGTCTTGCTGAAGGAAAATCAACATAGTTTCTGCAAAGATAAGTCTCTGCAAAAAGTGTCAGCCTGCATGTTAATAAAAATGATTGTAGACAGTTGTTACCTGGACATTTAAAAAAAGAACAAAATCTCTTACCAAATTCTCCTGAGAAAACTTTGCAGGCATAAAATAAGTAGAGAGAGGCACCCTTATAAATTATTAACTCTTAAGGATAAACAACTAGCCTCACTAGGAAGAAGAGTAGGAATAATATGCTCGAATAGTGAGCACAGTCCTGATCACAGCTTCACAATATATATACATAGAGAGATAGCTGGAGAAAATGCAGGCAAACTGAAATTTCAAAGGGGCTGGGACATCTCTTTGCGGAGAGCTACAGCGGTAGGCCATTCCATTGTGGATGGAGACAAGTACAATCACTTTTCTACAATTGCTGTGGTTAGGGGCACAAGTCCCCTGTCAAAGTGGGGGAAAATACAAATAAACAACCACATTATTTTACCTGAGAATACCTCTCTAAACATTTGTAGGTGCTCCAGTGCAACTCTGATCTACTTCCACCAGACATTGTCTATGCTAGACAGGCATGGGCAAACTTTGGGCCTCCAGGTGTTTTGGACTTCAACTCCCACAATCGTGGGAGTTGAAGTCCAAAATACCTGGAGGACCGAAGTTTGCCCATGCCTGCGATAGAACCATGATGGAGTGTGTTTCTAGGAATCTCTTGGTCCTCCAGGCCAACTCTATATCTGGCTGAAGTTGACCGTAGAATTGCACTGGAGGACCGAGAGATTCATTGAGAGACCCTATTAGACAAATCCACAAATAATACAATCTGCAGAAGTGAAAGCTTCTATAAGGCTGACTATAATGGAAAACATGATACAGGGAATTCCCCTGTAAAGATTTGTTCAAAGGAGATCTGTCTGTCTGTCATTCTCTAAAGCCAGAAGTATAACTTACTCAAGGTCCCCCAATACATTTCCATGACTGAGTGGGGATCTTCGGAGTCAGTCCAACACTGGGTCTCAAAAATAAAAATACAGTTGGCCCATGGGATTAAGAATGGCTGGTAGATTCCATATGAGCAGAGCTGTAAATGTATTCTGGGCTTTAGTCTGAAGTTGAAAAGGGAGCTGTCCTATGTGCTGGAGCTATTCTGGGAGAGGGTTTATCAATTTGGATAGTTGATGTAATCATTTCACCGACAGGCATTACAGTATAGAGCAGGCGTGAGCAAACTTTGGCCCTCCAGGTGTTTTGGACTCCAACTCCCATAATTCCTAACAGCCTACCGGCTGTTAGGAATTGTGGGAGTTGTATTCTAAAACATCTGGAGGGCCAAAGTTTGCCCATGCCTGGTATAGAGTATAGTGGATCTCATATTCCACAATAAGTTCTGGACAACTTAGAAACAAATTTATTTGGCACTCCATATCCTGTATACAACTTGAAAACATTCAATAACAATCCCCAAAAACACACCTTTATTATTTTATTTTTTATATAAGGCCTCTATCTATCTATCTATCTATCTATATTGCATTGGATGGGCTTTAGGCACCCACAGATTTTGATATCTGCAGGTGTCCTGGAACTAAACCTCAGTGGATACCAAGTACCCACTGTACATGGGGGAATCTTCCAAAGTGGCATTTCCCCTCCTCCCTTCCTGTAATGTTGCAGCCCATTGAACAACCTTATTCTCACACCTAGGTGATTCAGCCCAAATCTCTCAGGTGTACTTTTGCTGAGGAATCCTAGGATTTACAGTTTGGAGAGGCATTAGTACTCTATGGTAGAGAAGGCCAACGATCTTGTAAAAGTACATCCTCCATGATTCCATAGCACTGAACAATGTCAAACTGCATTAATTCTACTCAAGATGTACCCAAGGATAGCTGATGTAACCATTCTGTCTTGGACTTCATCTCCCACAATTCCTAACACTCTACCGGCTGTTAGGAATTGTGGGCGTTGAAGTCCAAAACACCCGGAGGGCCCAAGTTTACCCGTGCCTGCTCTACACTGGGATGAATGCGGTTTGACACCCCTTGGACTGCCATGGCTCGATGTTATGGAATCCTGGGAATTGTGATTTAAAGAGACAGCAGCGCTCTTTGGCGGAGAAGGCTATGGATCTTATCAAATGCAAGGATTCCATAGCCTTGAGCCAGTGTAGAGGCACCGTCTGTGGCTCAGAAAGCAAAGTCAAGGTTGGCCGGGACGGGAAAGAACCACCAACTTGTGGGGTTTCAGCCCAAGCTGAGCGTGACGCAGCTGCAGTGGAAGGAGGCCGGAAGGCGCTTTCCTCCCAGTGACGCTCCGCCAGGATTGGCCCCCTCCTCCCGGAAAGGAAGCGGCCCTGTCGAACAGCAGTGGGCTCTTAAAGGGCCAGCAGAGCCAAACGCCCGCTTCTCCTTCCTCTTCCTGCACCGAAAAGCCCTTGACGTGGCTGGGGAAGGAGCCCGCCCTTTCTCCGCTCGGCGACTTTCCCTCCCTTTCCTTCCACCCGCGGAAAGGGATTCCCAGCCGAGTTTCTCTGCTGGAAATTGCAATGCCTTGAACTCTTCCCCAGCCTCCTCTGGCTGTAATATTGCCACACTCCTTTTCCGGGTTTGTTTGTTTGTTTACTCCCTGGTTGCTGGTGGGTGGAGGAACAGGAATGCAGGGAAAACCCACCCAGCCCTTCCTTTGAGTTGTTGTTTTTGCCTTTGGTCTTAATTAACCTGGGTTGCGCGTTTCCCACGTTCAGGGCCTGGACGCGTATTGCTTCATAATGGGTGAAATTGCCATACTCAAAGGTTGCAGGACAAATGCGGTTCAACACCACTTTCGACTGCACTGGCTTAATGCTAAAGAATCATGGGAGTTGTAGTTTTTCAAGTTCTTTCACTTTCTCTGCCGAAGAGGGCTGGGCCCTCACCAAACTCCCAATCCCAGCATTCTATAGCCTTGAACCATGGCAGTGATGAAAGCGGTGCCAAGCTGCATTCATCCTACAGTGTGTCTCCACCCCTATTTCCCACTTAACCTGATGAATTCAGAGCTCTAAATTACACTATTCTATTCTTCGGCTATTAATGAGCAATGGGCTTAATGCAGTTTCTTGCCTTGCATTTACACTATAGAATTAATGGAGCCTGACACCACTGTAATTGCCATGGCTGAAGGCCATGGAATCAGGAATTGTAGTTTGGTGAGGCACCAGCAATGTTTGCCAGAGATTTTGGAATACAGATGCACAATAAGATCTTTTGGACATGGGAACCCAGTTTAGACATAAAATTCATTATGTTTCATGTATACATATAGCCTGAAGGTCATTTTGCAGATAGTGATTTTATATCAAATATTTTTAATAATTTTGTGTGTGTTCATCAGAAAACAAAGCTGTCACCATTGCAGCCCCCCATGTGAACAATTTTGAAGGATTTCACATTTTCCAGTAGGGGATACTCTATTTCTAGCATTCTCACCCAAAGATCTGTATTGTGCCTGTATTGGCAATTGATGCTACCTTTTGGGATGAGGAGTATTATTGTAATTTTAGTTCCTTTTCATGAAACATAAATTCATTATTAATGATAAAGTTTACAAGTGAACTGTCATTGGGCCAGATTTTCTGATTCAAAAGGCAAAGTGGGAGCTTTAGCTTAATACAGCCAAGAAAGGAAGAATTTCATGAAAGTATGAGAGCTCAATCCTACTCCTTGCTCTCTTCTTCTTAAATTAGGGTTTAGGAGGCCTGTAATATTAACATAAATTGTGCTACTGTTTTGTGGCAGCTTGACCAACCTTTTAATTTGAAGCTTTTCTTTAAAAGCAAAAGTACATAATGCTGCATATCCTTAAAGGTTCTTTTAGCTGGAGGCAGTTGTTTGTGCCGGCAGGACTAATGACCGAATGGTTGGCAGTTTGTATCTGGGGAGCGGGGTGAGCTTCCATCTGTCAGCTCCAGTTTCCCATGTGGGGATACGAGAAAAGCCTCCCATAGGGTGGTAAAACATCCTGGGCAATAGCCTTGCAGACAGCCAATTCTCTCACACCAGAAGCGACTTGCAATTTCTCAAGTCGCTCTTGACATGAAAGTAAGCTGAAGGAATTCATATTTTATAACCTCTTTTACTCTAGTCCTCCTGTGGCCAAGAACACTTGAATTTGTTTTAAAGTCTTTGCCCAATGACAGAAGCCAGGGAAGCTTCAGAAACTTACATGGTATATTTTGAGCATTTAATAGTCCCAGTGAACACATCTCTTTCTGTTGTATTTTGTTGTATTTTGCTGCATTACCAACATGACTACCACTAAATATGTTACTTGCTTTTGCGGTAATGTTTTGTTTTGTATTTTAATGATCCTGATTTAGAAAACAAAACTGAACACATGACAGAAAGAAAGAAGGATGGCTGTCTTCACTGCATCAAGGAACTGTGTTTTAACTCGTCTGACTTTGGCCAATTGGCGCAAGTGCATTCATCCTTACACGTTTTCCAGCGAAGCCTTGAATGGATGCAAGTATCAAGTAACCAAAGGCCAGCAATGGAATAAAAACAATACCACAAGATGCTACTTAATGACTGATAACTCCAGCATTTATAGAAATGTCATTAATAAAAGTCAAGGGTGTTTTCTGAACACTAAGAATGAAGGACTACACAGAGTTGCACATGTCTGTTCTGGAAGGCCCTATGCTTTCATTCAGCAACAGGCAAGAAAAAAAGTATTGTTGGGAAGATTTCCCTCTCAGAAGTTGAACAACATTGCTGAAGTTCAGGATGTCCAGATCTTCAGGCCTTTTCATGGGACGTCAGCACTAAGGGCAGCTCCCGTCCCACTCTTGTGGGTCCTTTTAAAACCAGTTCAGAAACTCTTCGCTATCATCTTGGGAAGGTAAATATTGATATTGCTTTAGGCACACAGACTAATATTTGAATTTTATAGGAAAATCTGTGAAGTTTGTGGTCTGCTTATGAGGTTTCCAAGGAGCCTTGCAGAAAGCTCATATGTATTATAATTCCTCCATCTTGGTGAGATAATTTGGGATTGCAAATTATCCTCTTCTTAGATGGCATTCTAGTTTCTAAAGATGTTTCCTAAATTGGAAAGAGCCCTATAACAGGAGTGAAGATTGTGTGCCTTTCCACACAGCCTTGGATTGCCATTTCTATCAGCCAGATAAGTCATTGGAGAGGGATCATGAGAATTATGGTCCAGCAATATTCCCAGTCGGAATACCCTCTGTTTTCCCCAGCAAGGGATGCCAGAATAGCATTTCAGTGTATCTTTTTCCTACCAGTTTTGGGGCTATGTCTCTTTCCTCAAAAGGCACACAGTGGATAGTAAATTATTTAAAAGGTGATTGACAAACACTCATAGGAAAGAAAGAGTAAAAGCTGCTCATTTATTTGTTGTACAGCCAGATTATTATTGGTTAAGGTAAGGCCAAAGGCAAATTGCTCCTCATTTTAATGAGCTTTATATTTAGAGAGCACTCACTATTTCTTGATAACACCAATTGTTTCTGATGCTCTAAAGCAGTGATTCTCAACCTGTGGATCCCCAGGTGTTTTGGCCCACAACTCCCAGAAATCCCAGCCAGTTTACCAGCTGTTATGATTTCTAGGAGTTGAAGGCCAAAACATCTGGGGACCCATAGGTTGAGAACTAGTGCTCTAGAGACTAGCACATATTGCAATGGATTCAAATTGCAGGAAAAGAGATTCTACCTAAACATTACAAAGAACTTTCTCACAGTAAGAGCTGTTTAGGGATCTTTTTACACAGGCCATTTTAGCCCTGCTCGGTTGCTTTTATTCATGGCAAGGACGGGGCCTACCATGTGCCATCACATGATGCACAGCAGGCCCCGGCCACATTCCTCTCAAAGTGGAGGGGAAGCACTGAAAAGCGCTTCCTCCACCACTACAGGGAGGACAGTGTGTTTTGGGTAGGTCTGATGGATCTACCCACACTTTGCTCCCCCTTTTCCTGTATGATGGAGGAAAGCGTGGTAGGGCAACACACGTTCCCATGCATTGCCGCCCTTTCTTCCATCTGATGGGGACAGGGACAGGATGCCCATGCATCCTGTCCTGTCCCACTATATAATGGGAGAAGGAGGGTGTGTGAAGTGCCACGAGCCCCCCACATGCCTTCCCTTTTGTTGGAGACTGCTGGCAAAATGGCACAGCCCAAAAGGGCCATTCGAAGAGGTCTTAAGAGTGGAATATGATGCTTTGGAGTGTGGTGAAATCTCCTTCTCTGGAGGCTTTTAAGTAAATGCTAAGGCCCCATCTACACTGCCATATAATGCAGTTTGAACTGCATTATAATGGTCAGTATAGATGTACATAATGCAGATTGAACTGCATTGAATTGGATTATAATTATATATTTATATAAGTCTACACTGCCATATAATCAAGTTCAATACAATTAATCTGCATTCTGAAACTGCATTATAGGTGGTGTAGATGAGCCTCGGTGGCCATCTGTCAGGATGGCTTTGATTTTGTGTTCCTGCATAGCAGGGGTTGGACTGCATGGCCCTTGGGCCTCTTCCAATGCTATGATTCTGATTTGAACATAACTCAAGATTTCTAGGAAGTCTGAACGTATCCTTCATTTGTGGTTTTAAGTGCCTGGTATTTAAAAGGTTTCATACTGCTAAGTTCAAGTATGTCCCATTGCTGGTCACTTTGTGGAAAAACAAAGAGGAGGAAGAAATGTGCCCTAAACATTATGAGTGTAAAATCATACCCAGTTTGTGGCTTAGATGCTGGATGTTCTTCCTGAGTTTTTAGTTCTGTGTTCTCAAAGCAATGTATCTTTCTTTTAAATGAAAAGTTTTATATTTGTTTATAACAAAACATTAAAATATATGTAATTATTCTTTCTCTTCTGTTGCTGGGAAACATTTTAAGTCTTCATGGTAGAATTATTGTTTAGTGTTTATTTCTCCCAGTGGTTAATTACTCCATTCATTCTCATTGGTAGTTTATAGAATTTGGTTTGGAGAGCTTGTATTCAGTTGACTAGATTTTAGAAATGCACTGTAACTTTAGTGAAAATAAATATTAGCAGCTTAATTAACAGTAGGCACAGTTCAACCAGTCTCTAGTTTTGATAGGATATATGTGGAGAAGGAAAGGCTCATCTTCATTTTTTTTTTACCTCTGGTTGTGACTTTATGTTGCTACTGCATCATAATGTACAATATCAGCATACAATGGTCATTCATAGTTTCTGTGATCTTCCTTCTCATAAAAGAAATATAAAGGTTATAGAAATCTAAGGCGTTGTGTGAATGCTTGCATTGCATTTTGTTTTATAAACTGAAATGATGCCCTTTGTTTCACTTTGTATGTGGTGTTCTGGATTGGAGCTTGTGTTAACAGGCTTAAAAAATATATTGATCCTGAACATGTTTTCCAATTAAAATTGGTAGGGTTCAAAATGCAGTTTATGCTTAAGCAAAATTATTAGTGGCCTAGTTGGGGACTTTTTGACTTTGAAGGATTGACTAGTTCTCTGACCCAATGCTGTATGACAAATTAGTTTTGAAAGTATTAAGTTTTGAAAATAGAATGGCTTGATGCATGTAGAGAGAATAGTTTTTGCACAAAAGTAAGTCTAAGACCCTCTTGGAGTCCTAGAACTAGCTTTATATTTTGTGGGGATCCTATCCATAAACTATGTATTCACTAAGGTTTCTACATTTATCATCTAGATGTTCAAGAATATCTGCAACTTTCTATTAAACATGTCATATATAAAAGAGGAGTACAAAGAATATAGTATATGAAACAGATCTCAATTTTTGTTTTGTTTCAACTTACTGTTAGAAATTTAACCTTTCAGTATTTTTAGTAGTGATCTTGGAAGATAAGCAGGGTCAGAGTTGGTTAGTACTTAGATGAGAGACTTTCAATCAATACCATGCTGTAGGCTATTTTTCAGAGGCAATAACTTTCAGATCCACCACTGAATATTCTTTGTTAAAGAAAACCTATGATATTCATCAATTCACCAGAAATTGGTAGGTGAATTGAGAGTTCAACACAATACAGGTATATTTAAGTTAATGAAGTTCAGTTGGCCCTCTGCATTTGCGGGATTGTCTTTTGCAAATTTGATTATTTACTGATTTGATTAAACTGTTCTCTCCAGGAACCTTAGGATTATGTTTTGACAGCACATGGGAACTGGCTCTGCTCTGTGGCCATTACAAGAGGTATGAAGCTGATTTGGTGTAACATGGACTTCTCCCTCATTACGTAAAGTTGCTGCATACTCCAGAGCTTTCCCAAAGCTTTGTATTATCCAGCTACCTTGGGCTCGTGTAGATAACTCCAACCCTTCTTCACAATTTCCTTAAAGCCCATGATGCAAAATAATTATGACAGCAGTGAGGACAATGATGATGGAAACTTTTAGCTAGAGAGTGGACTAGGCAATTTTGTAGAATCTTGGCAGAAGTGAAAACAATTTCTTAAAAGATGCTTCTTTTTCAGAGGATCTGTGAACTGAGATATATCTGTAGTTAATTTTTTTGTCTTGTATCCTTTTTGGTGTCAATGGTTTTTTGAAGCTAGCCATTTGAAGATGTTAAAAAGAGGAGTAACTTGTGTTTTCTTGGATTACTGCTCATCTTTCAATATTTTCAGTTTACTCAGGTTTTCTTCTCTTTCTATTGTTCCTATTTCTGAGACTTCACAGTAAATGACTAACCTATTTAGTGTTGTTTTTAAATTAAAAAATAAAGTTTTCTTCAAAGGGCCAGGTTTTCTACAACCCACGGTGTCTCCTTGTCTCCTGATTTCTTTCCATTTTTGCAGCCAGTGCATCAGCATGTAGCATATCATTTTACTGATATATCAAAGGGAAATGTACTGTCACCTCAAAGCTTGTTGTATTAATGTGTTTTTGTGTGTCATTTCAACATCTTTTTAATGCTTCTTGCAGCTTATTCCAATGTGATAAACATGGTTTATATTCAAATATGTTTATTTTGTACTCTTGTGTTCCACTTTTTGGGATGCAGGGATGTGGGATATCCTTGAAACGCTAATGCTGCAGAATTGTACTATAGTTCATATAGGTCAAATGTACAATAGAAGCAAGTATTTTATTCCTCATACTTCCAAATAATATGGCTGATTTGGGTTAAGATGAACTTAAGTTGGTTGATTGTACAATTGGTTGCAAAATGTGTTGGGTCAATACTGTTTTCCCCCTTTTTTGTCTTGGTTTCCTTGAACTTTTCCAGTCTTTGTGCTTCACAGGAGCATAAGAAAATGGTGGCGTGCTCTTCCACCAAACAAGAAGGAATTATTTAAGGAAACTGCAAGACGAAATAAGTGGAAGATTGCCTTTGGACTATGTGGCTTTGGAATTATATTTATCATGTTTTATTTTACCCATTTGGAGGAGACGCCAATCACTGGGCGTGCTCGGCTTCTGGTGTTTGGGAAGGAACATTTTGCTGAATTGTCTCAGTTTGAGTATAACATGGTAAGTGATCATTTGTAAACATTTTGTTAGAAGATAATTAAAGTTTATCCCTCTCTTGTTCTAGCAGAATTTCTGAGATACAGAATAATAATGAAAAACCTTTCTTCATATGACTCTGCTCCTGAACCTGGAACTGTTGTCTAAATGCACAGCATACTTTGGAAGAAGCTTCATTCTTCATTTAGCTTCATTCTTCATTTTTCCTTTTGTAGTATATATCTCATTCATTCAAAGCCTTTGAAAAGAAAGCTTGCTAAACCAGCAGGATGAGTTGTAAGTATATTAATTGAAAAGCTGGGCTGTACCATGCAAAGTCTGAGTTCCCTATAATTAACATCTGAAAATGAATAACAAACTGTGAGCCTGGACATTGTCCCTGGACTGGCTATAGAGGTAGTCAGCTGATGGGTTACGTGGGAGAAAGAGCCTGACCAAAGAAGTCAGGCTGTATCATCTTGTTCTCTTAAGCTATGGAGAAGTGCTGCCTAGTATATTGGAAGGTCTGTGAAGTGCGGAAAATCTCCTAAGGTCAATGCACTGTAGCACTGCAGTTGACTCTGCCTTAGGGCAGGGGTTGGAAATCATGTAACCTTTGATGGATAGCAGCTTCCAGAATTCCTCATCACTGTTTACTCTGGGAGTAGCAGTCCGACTACATTTAGTGGACTTTACATCCCTGCCCTAGGGATATTCTTAGTGAAACTCATGCAGAAACTACCTGTCTTACCTTCCCCTATTGAATATGCCAGGACATGTGATTTTTTTTTACAACTTTCTGGAAACCAGGTAGAGGTGGCATGTCCTGTCTTATACCCAGCTTTTCTGGCTAGTCAGAGCAATAGAAACTGATATGATTACGGTGGATAGGGAAAAAAGAAGACAGGGTTCCTGCAGTTTCAATAGTTACTATGAAAAAAATGTCAGCAGGCCTGGCAAATCATGTAAACTACGCCAGTTGATGCAAAAGCCCAGTCCTCTTTTGCATTTGGCTACCCTAATACAGATGTTGCAGTCGATGTAAAGCTCCATCAGGCTAAATAAAGGTAACTGTCGGGTCTTCCAAATCCCAGCTTCCTTTCCAGCAGTAGCCCAAAATGGCTGTTTCTTGGCCAAAAACAGCAGGGGGAAGAAAGCATAACGATGTTAGCAGCAAGAGAGGACCCTTTGTCTGGTTTGATGGAACTTGAAGGTAACTTGTCCTGCTCCACAATTTGCTTAGAAGTCTTGCCATATATTCTACCTGGCAGCCCTAACTGGGAATGTGACCACACTGTACATCCTCCACAGAAATGGAAAAATCGAGGGTGAAATTGTAAGGATGTGTACTTGGGTGTAAGTCCCATTTAACTTAATGAGGGTAAAATGGTAAGGCCACTTACTAAGTGTGATTAAAACTTTCAAGAGTAATTTAAGCATCATTTTCGCTCATGCTGTTTTATTTTGGAAAGGCAAAGAGATATATTAGTTCATTTTTTGGAAAAAAAATCTCTCCCTTATGCTCAAACCTAACATCATTCAACTATTATGGTTTCCTTCTCTGGAAAGCTTCAGAATTCTATGCAATATATGTAGTTTTCTAGTGTATTCATATATTGGTGTTTTTGTTAAAATTACATGTTTATTAATTTTACTTCTTTATGTGGCATAAAACAAAGTAAACTATATTGTTTGATAAGAAAAAAGTCCAACCTGTGGTAAGATAATAGATTGACTGAGAGTTATCATATGCACAAAATTGTGGGCAAACTTTCCCAGTCCCTTCATGAGGCAAGATGTTACAAAAGAGGAGGATTGGATAACTTGATGTTGAAGTCAAGCAAACTAAAAGAGATTAAGCTCTTATAGAGAGAGCCCATTTCAGTCATAAGCAAAGTGTGTAGAATAAATATTTAAGATAGGAAGAGTGCTTGGCCTGTTTCTGTTATTCATTATACACGAAAGAAGGTTTTGAAGGATCTTGTGGAAAACTTCCATGTCTACAGGAGGTCCTCTTACATGTGAGAAGAGGGGCAGCATTCCCCTTTCCTTACATATTTAGTTCACTTGTTCAGTGCCAGAGAAGGGCTTAGATGTCACCTATGACTGTTTAGAACAACCAGATATTTGTTGGCAAATTCTTCAGTTTTTGAAAATAAAAATCTAGCAGATTGTGTTTCAGTTTACCTGATCTTTTCCCTGAACTGAGTTGTAAGATTTTTTACTTTAGTTAAATAAATGAAAAAAGAACTGAGTTAGTTAATTTCTGCTTTATTGTATTTTACTGCCTGTTCCATAAAGAAAAATATTGTGCATTGGGTTTTTTATGAGTTCAACTTCCTGATTTAAGCAGTTTGCTCGAGCAGATCCTGTAATTTGTTCTATAAAATATTACTCATCTCAAGAAACTGTAGCATATTGTGGATCATTTCCTTCTTGGAATTAGATTGCCTCATATCTTTGTCATACTGAAATTTCTTCCATGGATATTTGTGTTGTGTCATGTATTAGTTGCTGATGTAATTGTCTAAGAATCAATATATTGTGTCTCCCCCCCCCCCCATTTTTTCCAGTGGCTAACAGAATTTAAAAACAAAATCTTGCCAGAAACAGACCCCCGTTATGAAGTGGTAAAAAAAGTTGTGTCTCACCTTTCGGAAAGCAACCATGATGTCCCACAGTTCTCTGAATTCAGGTGGACCATCCATGTAGTGGATGAGCCAGATGTTAATGCTTTTGTACTTCCAGTAAGTAACTGTGGCAGACAAAGGATATGCTATAAAACTCTTTATCTATAAAAGAAACTATTAAAACAGATTATTTGTGGTTTCCTTTTTTCCACACAGAATGGTCAGATTTTTGTTTTCACCGGTATGCTGAAGGCTGTGTTGGATATCAATCAGCTGTCTTTCATTTTGGCCCATGAAATTGCTCATGCTGTTCTGGGACATGCTGTAAGTATAATCTGTTTTTATAAATGTTTAAATGGTTTCATAAAGCTAAACTATGCTTAAATCATATTGGAAGCCCTAGAGATCCACAGAAAGGTGTTTTCTTTAGAAATTTCTGGATCCTCAAGTACAGGGGTTCTCAAATGTTTAAAGCCCTTTTTGATGGAAAAGTTTCTTGTGTAGCCCCATGTGCATTTGGACGCATGGGCCATATTGCATTTTAAAATTTGACAGATGGACCGGGCCAGTGGCAGATGGATGGAGAATGTTTTTGTAAACTAATTGAAAAAAACATGAACAAGTTCCTATGCACACTGCACATATCTTGATGATGATGATGATGATGATGATAGCAACTCCAGGGGCCACCCTATTCAATCTGTTTCTCCCATGCAATAAAAGCACATTGACAATGGCAGGAAGGCATGCACACCGTTGGTGCGACCTGCAGGGCTTTCCTACTGGCAGAGTGACCTGTAGGGCCTTCCCGCCACCCGTGGGACCTTCCCAATGGCAAAGGGAAGGCCCCTCAGGCCTAGGCAGGGAGAGTGGGGGTGAGGGCCCTCTGCGGAGCACAGTTTGAGAACTGCTGCTCTAATACCACTGGAGGAAAGTGACCACACACTACAGGACTAAAGATTCCTACAGAGAACATTTTAAATCAAATCCACAAATAATCAAAATCCACAACAGCCAAAATCTCAAGTGTGGAGAGATGACTAATCAGTGCTCTTAGTCACAGTGTTTTAAGTGTTGTGTGCATTATCCTAGCCATAAAAGGTTTCAGGAACACAGCTTTTCCTCACCCATTTAGCAAGGTTAAATATGCAAAATCTTAATTTTTAGGTGTCTTGGTGGGTCTCTTATTCAGTATCTTTTATCTGGGAAAAAAGTGCAGTTACATTTCACAATGCCAAGGGAAGAAAGCTTTTAACTTTTTCCCTTGTAGTTCTTGTGGCTGGTTGTTAAATTTATTGTTAAATATGTTGTTAATTAAAAAAATTAAATACATAAAGTATGCCTTAGATTAGGAGATATTATATATATATATATATATATATATATATATATATATATATATATATACACACACACACACACACACATACATACATACACACACACACACACACACACACACACACATATGGTATATGTTTAAACAGACAAACACATTTTCTCTGTTTTAAGGCAGAGAAGGCAAGTCTGGAGCACTTCTTGGATTTTCTGTTACTCATTCTTCTCACAATGATATGGGCTGTGTGTCCTCGAGACAGTTTGGCAATTATAGGCCAGTGGATCCAGGCCAGGTTTCAGGAGGTAAGATCATCATATTTTTGCATTTTGCCTTGTGCCATCTGATTTTCGTTTGTTTTAGGAGGTTCTATCTCACCGTATATGCTGCTCACTGATTGTAATAGCATTGGAGCTCTGAAATAAACCAAACATTTTGGCTTGTAGCTTCCAAAACCCCTGGCACCATATGGCCAACTCCTGAAATCCTGCAGATCTAGAATGGGCCACTGTAGGAGGTTCAGATGTCACTTTTACCCTCCATGTGGGGCCCCCACATAGATAGTTTTATGTGTTTATAGGCCTTCAGGTCACCTCTTGACTTATGGCAGCCCCATGAATTTCAAGGAATACTCAGAGATGGTTTTGCCAGTTCCATCCCTTTAAATAGAGCACCTGGTTTCTATTGGCAGTCTCCAAGTAGTAACTGGAGGTGATTCTGCTTAGCTTCCTTGATCAGATAGGATCTGGTGCTTTCGGTTATTTAGACTGTAGCAAATGAACTGCTGCAAAATAAAACAATCCCCCCCAGCAAATGTTGAGTTCTAGTTCTAAAAAGTTTGTGAGTTTTATGTCCTTTTAACCCATCTAAAAGGCTTCCACAAGCAGCAATTTACTTTTGTTTTTTGTGGCAGGTTATGACCAGAAAAGTTTGGTCTGCAGATTCTTGAAGTGTCAAAATTTATAAAAACATCCTCAGGGGAATATTCACCCTCCTGTTGCAGAAAGTCTGCTAAACCAGTATTATTTATTTGTTTATTATTTTATTTATTTCCGATATTTCTACCCCGCCCTTCTCCCCGAGGGGACTCAGGGTGCCGTACACAACTGGCAGGATCACTACCAGTATATCATAATACAATAAAATAATAAAACAATTAAATAGTTAAATAACATAGTAAAATACAATATATAAAAGATTTAACACAGTGCAACGCCGAGTATATATGCCAGTCATCCATCAGATCTTGTGCAAGAGCCTTAATCCAATCCATGCCAATAATAATAATAATAATAATAAAACTTTATTTATACCCCGCCACCATCTCCCCAATGGGGACTCGGGGCGGCTTACATGGGGCCATGCCCAAGACAATACAATAGACCATAACATAATACAATTAAATAATACATTACATAAAATAAAACAGTACAACATAAGATCAAAACAGCAATATAACACGAGCGGGCCGCATGAATACTACATTTAAAAACTAGATTAAAAATTAAAACTCTGGGTGAGAAAGGGATCAGAATAAAACCTCGAGGGACGGGACATCAGATAGTGAACCAGTCTAGAGGATAAATATCGGGGGGGAGTAGCATAGAACATTTACTCTCCGAAAGCACACCGGAAGAGCCATGTTTTTAAATCTTTCCTGAAGGCTAAAAGGGTGGGGGCTTGCCTGATTTCAATGGGCAGCGAGTTCCACAAGCGAGGGGCCACCGCAGAGAAGGCCCTCTCCCTTGTTCCTACAAGGCGAGCCTGAGATATAGGTAGTGGCGACAGGAGGGCCTCCCCCGATGATCGGAGAGGTCGGGCAGGTTTATGATAGGAGATACGGTCACGAAGGTAGGCGGGTCCCAAACCGTTTAGGGCTTTATAAATGATGGTCTGCACCTTGAATTGGGACCGGAAGATGAACGGCAGCCAGTGGAGCTCCTTAAACAGGGGAGTAGATCTCTCCCTGTAACTCGCCCCCGTTATTAGTCTGGCGGCCGAACGTTGGACCAGCTGTAACTTCCGGGCCGTCTTCAAGGGAAGCCCCACGTAGAGCGCATTACAGTAGTCCAGTCTAGAGGTAACTAATGCATGCACCACCGTGGTCAAGTCAGACTTCACGAGGTATGGTCGCAGTTGGCGCACAAGTTTGAGTTGTGCAAAAGCCCTCCCGGCCACCGCCGACACCTGCGCTTCAAGCGTCAGCGCTGAATCCAGGAGGACCCCCAAACTGCGGACCTGTGATTTCAGGGGGAGTGCAACCCCGTCCAGCACAGGTTGCCACCCAATACCCCGATCCGACGAGCGACTGACCAGGAGGGCCTCTGTCTTGTCAGGATTGATCCTCAGCTTGTTCCTCCTCATCCAGTCCGCCACAGCGGCCAGGCACTGGTTCAGCACCCAAGGAGCTTCCTTGGAGTCAGGTGGGAACGAGTAGTGGATTTGTGTGTCATCTGCGTAGAGATGGCAACACCCTCCAAAACTCCGGATGACCTCTCCCAGCGGTTTCATGTAGATGTTAAAAAGCATGGGGGATAAAATAGACCCTTGCGGGACCCCACAGGTCAAAGGCCAGGGGTCCGAGCAGGTATCCCCCAGCTTCACCATCTGGGAACGGCCCTCCAGGAAGGACTGGAGCCACTGCAAAACAGTGCCACCGAGTCCCATCCCGGAGAGCCTCCCCAGAAGGATACCATGGTCGATGGTATCGAAAGCCGCAGAGATGTCCAGGAGAACCAGCAGGGTCACACTCCCCCTGTCCAGTTCCCTGCGGAGGTCATCCACCAAGGCGACCAAAGCCGTCTCAGTGCTGTACCCAGGCCTGAAGCCAGACTGTGAGCGGTCCAGAAAATCAGTGTCATCGAGGAACTCCTGGAGCTGCGTGGCCACCACCCGCTCCAGAACCTTGCCCAAAAACGGGAGGTTGGAAATTGGTCTGTAGTTGTTACATACAGATGGGTCTAGCGAGGTCTTTTTTAGTAACGGTTTTACCACCGCTTGCTTAAAACAAGATGGAAATGACCCCTGACCCAGGGAGGCATTTATTATAGCCACAAACCAATCCAACAACCCCTCTTTGGCCTGCTTAACCAGCCAAGAGGGACAAGGATCCAGAGCACAAGTGGTCGCCCTCACAGACCCAAGAATCCCCTCCACGTCATCCGGAAGAACAAGCCGGAAAGAATCCCACAAAATCGGACAGACAGGTGCCTCGGTTACCTCCGCTGGAACTACAATTAAGCTGGAGTCCAACTCATGGCGTATCTGAGCAACTTTGCCTGCAAAGTGGTGCGCAAAATCGCTGCACCTAGTTGCCAAGTCATCAGGAAGCCCCTGGGTCTCAGGAGGCCGCAGGAGCTCCCCAACAACTCGGAACAACTCCGATGGCCTGTTGGCCGCAGACGCTATGCGGGCAGTCGTGAAAGCTTTCCTGGCTGCTCGCAGAGCCACGGAGTAAGCCTTAATAGCGGCTTTAGCCCGTGTTTGGTCAGACACATCCCGAGATTTCCTCCAGATGCACTCTAGTCCCCTCCTCGCACGCTTCATCACAGCCAGCTCCTCAGTGAACCAAGGAGTCGACATGACTCTACGCAGCGAAAGAGGACGTTCGGGAGCGATCGTGTCAAGTGCCCTTGTCAGCTCACTATTATAGCGATCAGCCAGGACATCGACAGGATCGCCAGTCTCCAGAACAGGAAGATCCCCAAGAGACCTCAGGAGTCCATCCGGATCCATCAGCCTCCTGGGGCGGACCATCTTAATGGGTCCACCACCCCTGCGGAGGTTAGAAGACACGGCGAAACTCAAACAGATCAGATGATGGTCAGACCATGACAATGGAAGAATATTTTGCTCTTCCACTCTGACTGTCCCACCGTCCACAATGAAGACGAGGTCCAGCGTGTGTCCCGCCTGATGTGTGGGCCCAGATATAACTTGAGTCAGCCCCATGGTCGTCATGGCAACCATGAAATCCTGAGCTGCACCTGTCAAAGAGGTCTCGGCATGAATATTAAAGTCCCCCAAAACTATGAGTTGTTGGGAGACCAGGGCCGAATTGGAGACCACTTCTGCTAGCTCGGACAGAGAGACTGCTGGGTCGCGGGGTGGACGGTACACCAGCAGAGTCCCCAAGCTGTCTCGGGCTCCCACCTTCAGGAAGACACACTCAAACCTCGAAGACTGCGGAACGGCGCATCTGATCAGGGCGATGGACTGCCGAAAGATCACCGCGACTCCTCCTCCCCGCCCCCCAGCCCTGGCCTGCTGATGCACCCCGAAACCTGGTGGGCACAGCTGAGTGAGATTCACCCCACCCAGCTCGTCCAACCACGTCTCGGTGATGCATGCCAGATCCGCCCCCTCATCCAGGATCAAATCCTGGATAACAGCTGTTTTACCGTTGACGGATCTGGCGTTCAAAAGCAGGACCTTAAGGCTGGGAGGTCTGTCCTGAAGACTACCACACCTATTCCTCTCCAGGGTCGCAAAAACTCTGTTGCGCTTCTCCCTGGGTCGAAAGTGACCGTTCTTCCTTCTCCCCCAAACCACCTCAATGAGACCCTGCCCGTGGAAACCCTCTCCCCCCTGGAGAGATGACTGATTGAGGTTGCCCATTGAAGGGGATAGTCAGCTGTCCTGAGATAGAAAATCATCAGCAATACTTGGTTGTTTAAAGGAGGGGCCTATCTCCGCTGGTGTAGGAGGAAAGGAGTCATCTAACAGATCATCATCTAGCGTGGGAAGGGGGCTAGGCACTAATGATGTCTGAGAACGGGACTGAGAGGTAACATAGACATGGCCTAAACCTGGGGGATCTTGTCTACCAAGATTCCGCCTGATGTCCAGGGGGCGAATCAATGGGTCTACTAGTACCCTCCTGAGAGTAATGCCCCACTGTTGAAGTTTGGGCCTATACAAAAACAATTCCTCCATCAGTGTTCTGTCTTCCAATCCAATGAGAAGACAGATGGAGCGGCTCCAGGACTGATAGTCTCTACGAAGCCAGTCGATAGTTTTGATCTTCACTTTCGACCAGCTTAAAGATAGAATTTGTGAGAGAGATGTCCGGACCGCTCGCTTAGATGTCCATCTTCCTCTGTTCAATAGTGAGTCTTGCACTTCCACTGCCACCTTATTAGTTCGCAACAGATGTTGGGAATTGCAGTAAGTGTCCAGGGAGTGTCCAAACAGTTCTGGGGACAGCGTGTTGTTTGTCCTCTGAGAGACTCTATTAGTTTCCTTCCGGCCGTCCCTCCCCTGACTCTGACTCTCTTCCCCAGATAAAGACTCCACCCCATCCCTGGCCCCTTCCAAGCCTGACCTATTGCCTTCCTTCTGCTCCTCTAGCTTTTTTCTTCCCTGGCTTTCCAGAGCATTTAATTCCTCATTAATATTAATAAAGCTGGTTGGTACAGTTTGTATAATGTCTCAATGCTAACTGAGTTCATTCATTAAACGCTTGCGCACATAGCCAGGTCTTCAACTTCTTTCTAAACCCCAGAAGGGATGGAGCCTGCCAGATGTCACTGGGGAGGGAGTTCCACAGCCGAGGAGCCACCACCGAGAAGGCCCTGTCTCTCGTCCCCACCAGCCGCGCTTGTGAATTTTAAGATCATCCGGGGAGGACCTGCTCTCAATCAGGTGGGATTGAGAGCAGGTCCTCCCCGGATGATCTTAAAATTCTCGTGGGCTGATAGGAGGAGATGCGTTGGGACAGGTAAGTTGGACCAGAACCGTTTAGGGTTTTGTAGGTCAAAACCAGCACTTCAAATTGAGCTCGGTAGCATATCGGCAGCCAGTGGAGCTGGCTTAATAGGGGGTGGTACGCTCCCTGTAAGCCTCCCCAGTTATTAGTCTGGCTGCCGCCCGTTATACTAATTGGAGCTTCCGGGCCTTCTTCAAAGGCAGCCCCACGTAGAGCGCATTGCAGTAATCCAAACGTGATGTAACCAGAGCGTGGACCACCGTGGCCAAGTCAGACCTCCCAAGGAACGGGCGCAGCTGGCGCACAAGTCTCAGTTGTGCGAATGTTCCTCTGGCCACCGCCGAGACCTGGGGCTCCAGGCTCAACGATGAGTCCAGGAGAACCCCCAGACTGCGAACCTGTGTCTTCAGGGGGAGTGCGGCCCCGTCCAACACAGGCTGCAACCCTATTCCCTGTTCAGCCTTACGACTGACCAGGAGGACCTCTGTCTTGTCTGGATTCAATTTCAATTTGTTGGCCCTCATCCAGTCCGACACAGCGGCCAGACACCGGTTCAGGACCTGAACAGCCTCCTTAGTGACAGGTGGGAAGGAGTGACAGAGCTGGACATCATCTGCATACAGATGACACCTCACCCTGAAACTCCGGATGATCTCTCCCAGTGGCTTCATGTAGATGTTAAACAACATCTTGGGTCTTGGGTTTATTAAAACTGCATTCATTCTATATTGTAGAGTGCATCTACAATGTAGAATTAATGCAATTTGACACCATTTTAACTGCCATAGATCAATGCTATGGGGTCATGGGAATTGTAGTGCATAGAAGACTAACAACCTTGTTTAACAACTCCCAGTATTCCATAGCATTGAGCTGTGGCATTGAAAGTGTCAAATTGCATTAATTCTACAGTGTAGATGAACTGTATATCAGCCTTGGTGAATGGCACCTTGCAAGCCTGTGATAAGCCTTTTCCCTTTGGGAAGAGAGGTTAGTGAGATCCATGTCTTTCAACTTAAAAAAGATAATGCATATAAATTAAGAGTCAGTAGTTTGTTTTTTTAGTACTAGGTTTGATTCATAGATGGTAAAAATGTTGTGTATTAGCACCTAAACTTTAAACTATCGCGAGCTCAGGGTAAATGTTAGGAAATGTAGTGTGACATTTTCCTGGTTGCTGATACAAGTTAGTAACATTTATTCTTCTGAACTCATTCTACTGGCCCTAGGCATACTACTGAGTGGGGTATCGTTAACTAGAATCAATAATTTAAATTCTAATGTAACATTCATCACCAGCAGTGTTTACTCTCTGAAGGATGGTGTGCATTGCATGATTGAACTTCATTTTTTATTCCTTTGTGTGTTTAAAGGTTAGCTTGATCACCCAGAAAACAATTTAAAATACAGTATAATTCCCCCTTCTACAATTATTGGGTCAATATGATGCTATTTCTATGTTTTTGGCAAAACCCCATAGTTCTCCCCAAACAATCCAGAACGTTGAATGCCTTGAGATCCTTCCACTTGGCTTTTCTTGGCTCAGTGTTACAAGGCTCATTAACCAGAAAGAGAGAAGGGTATAAGTGGTCTTGCTCTTCCTGCAAAATTTCTTATTACACTTGAACTTCCTGCCAGTCAGGAATAAAATCAGAGATGTAAGAAAAAGGCAGTTCAGTAACCTACCCGAAAACGGCTGAGAGAACTGTCAGGATGATCAATGATACTTCAGCATCATTTTTTTTCTTTGTAGTACACAAGTTGTCAAACCAAGTTCTTTGCTTCTTGCCACATTTGGAGGTTTCTTTCTTTCATTTTGCATTACAGAAATAGATAATATCTTGCCACCACTTTTCCATTTTTTTTAGGAGAGGTGCTAGGAAAAATGAGGTTGATTGGAATTTATTGATCTAGGTTTAGTGTTATGCTGCCACACAGATGTGTTGAATCTGCAACTCCAAGCCAGTCTAGCTACCATAGGCAAGGGAGAAGAATGGTAGGACTTGCAAATCAGCAAGATCTGGAGAGCTACACAATTCCCACACATGTTCTAGCACAGGCATGGGCAAACTTCAGCCCTCCAGATGTTTTGAACGTCAACTCCCACAATTCCTAACAGTCAGTAGGCTGTTAGGAATTGTGGGAGTTAAAGTCCAAAACACCTGGAGGGCCAAAGTTTGCCCATGCCTGTTCTAGCACCTCAATTGCACCAATAGATATTCTTATCAATATTTTTGGTTAAGTTTGGAACCTTTTGTTATGACTTGGTATCAAATGAGCAAGGAGCTCTATTGTAAGGAGGTACACTTTTTAAAACTGTTCTGGAAGAGTACAACATTAACTTGCATTAGGTTACTTCAGCAAGAGAGCAGTTAGTAATTTCTTGTGTTTTTCTTCACCTTCCTTGTAGTTGCTGTTTCATAGGCCTTATAGCAGGACATTAGAAGCCGAAGCTGACAAAGTTGGACTTCAGTTTGCAGCTAAGGTAATACTATATAAAGATATTATTAATACAAGATTATTTTGCCTACGTTTAGGCATAAATAACTTTCATTGTATGGTTGTGTCTCAGAGAGAACTATATTACTGCTGCCACCTACTGTTAATACAGGCAAGAATCTCTTATCTGAAATGTTTGGGACCAGATGTATTTTGGATTTCAGATTTTTTCCTATTTTTGAGTTCCTGTATTTGCATATATACCCATAATTAAATATCTTGAAATTGATACTGAGGTCTTAACATGAAATTTGTTTATATTTTATATACACTGTATACATAGACTGGAGGTAATTTTATACAGTATCTTTTGTGCAACAAAGTTTGTGTACACTGAACCATCAGAAAGCAAAAGTCTCACTATCAGCCATTCATGAGCAATTTTGGATTTCAAAATATTTTGGATTTTGGAATTCCAGATAAGTGATGTATGCAAAGGGGTCTTGAAGAATCTTAGATGTATCTGAAAAAGTAGACCTAAGAAACATCTACTGACTATCCTAAGGCATGGGGGGGGGGGGGGAGGGTCAGTTCCATGGCAGCTGCATGATGCATGGAGCTTATTTGGATGAATGTGGCCTTGAACTGCATTAACAAAAATTGTGGGTTGCTCTCAATTTTTCCCAAGAATTCAGAGCAAACTTTGGGCCCATGTAAGCAGTTTGGCCAGTTCTAAGAGAGACCCGGCCACAACTGTTTACATAGCCATCCCATATTCCCTGGCTTTGGAGGCCCGGGGACATGGGATAGCACTCACCATCCCTCTCCTCTTCTTCTTGTAGTGGGAGCCAGTAGGTGCAACATGACTAGTGTCCATCACTTGTCACCTGGAGAGATGTTGGCCAGGGGACAAGGGCAATCAGAGAAGGGAGGAAGGGAATGGAAGTGCTGATTTCTCAGTTCTTTCGTCATTCTGGTTCCCCCAGTCAATGCCACTCCAGGCAACTAGTGACAGACACTAGCAATGTTGTACCCTCAGGCCACCACTTCATCAATAACATGAGGTGGATGGTCAGGTTGGCTGTCTAGCAGTGTTGAACCCGATTCAGCACCATTGGACAGTTAGGATTCCTTCCTGTCTTTTCAGCAGTCCAGGGGCTGTCCGTAAAAACTATCCCAGAGCCAATTTGGAATTCGACGTTCAGGATCCACCTTGAGATAAAGTGTCTGCAAAAGCTAATGATACCAACAATTTCTCATTTTCTAAGGTGCTGCAAGATCCCTTTGCATATTGATATGCCAGACTGACGCTGGATCTACATTGCCATATAATGCAGTGTAGATCTATTACATGGTCAGTGTAGACTCATATGATGTAGTTCAACTGCATTTTATGGGTTTACACTGAAAAATATTAAGGTGAAAAACTTCAGGTGAATTTTTGGTCATTGATATCTATTGATCACATAATGAATTGTACCCAGATTTCAGTATGTAAAGCTATATGCACTTCCCACTGATAATAGATGTGCTCCAATGATTCTTATTTTTAGGTTCATGAAAGAAACATACATATTTTTTAGTCTTCCTGGAATAATACAGTTTACCATGACTTTTATATTTATGCATAATACAGATATTGTATATCAATATTATGTTTTGTTTCATATTAGATGTATTCCTCTTTAAAATATTTAGATACCATTTATAAACATTCATAAATAACTGAATAAATATTATATACTTTGGCTTGTTATTATGGGACATAATTTTAGTAGTATATTAAATAGATATTTGAGCAGAGAAATATTGTGTGCTTTTTATGCAAACATTTGTTTTCCTCTGAAAGGTCCTTCTTTCCTTCCATCAGTGCCCTGTTTATCTGTCTAGAGCATTTTCAAAGTCTGTTTCCACATTGCTGCAGCAGTTCCTTTGCCTGTAAAGGTCAAGATCTTAACCCAGATGGTTTTGCTTCTATTTGCATAATTGGTATCTTCTCCTCTTGCGTTAACATATGTGCACAGATGCCACCTGTTCAATTTACATTTGCAGACACTGGATGCTTTGCTTACAACTAAAGCTACTGTTCACATACAACTTATTATTTTCAGAAAGTTATATGAGGATTAAAGGAATGTGAGTTTGGTACTAATAAGTCATTCCTCCGATGGCTCTGCATTCAGTCATATGTCAAGTTATGACCAAGTAACTGTTCTTCAGTTTGACCCAGTATTTAAATTCTGGAAGCACTAGCTTCTCTATTTAATTTTAAATACATAGACACCAATCAAATTGTTGGGTTGTTGTATGTCTTTTGGGCTGTGTGGCCATGTTCCAGAAGTATTCTCTCCTGACGTTTCGCCCACATCTATGGCAGGCATCCTCAGAGGCTGTGATCCCGGCCATGAAAGCCTTCGACAACCAATCAAATTTTTCTAAATGGAGTAATTCAATTGGGGATTTGGTAAATCAGCATTTATACACACATTTATAGTATAGTATAGTATATATCCATCTACACTTGTTAGAGAGAACGATTGGTTTTCAGCCTGAGATGGGCATTTTCAGAAAACTTATTTTAACCATTGTCATAGAACTGGTTATGTTTGACCATTGAGCTTGGTGGTCTTTCCAAATTTTTGAGGTGTCTAGGAGCATTTTAATTAAAACTACATTTCTAAATATGTTTATTTGGATTATGACAGTTTGTATGAGATGTGACCCACCATTTCTGTGGTAATCATCTGTGGTGCTCATCTTAAACATCTGATTGTCAAAGGCTGGTTTGGAATGCTAGCATGAGTAAGATTTTTCTCAACCAAAAATAAATCTATCCACTGCTTGATTACTTCCTTCTTCCTCTGACTTACTTCTGTCAGAAATAATTGTGCAATTTCAAGGCCTTGTTATCACTTCATCCTCTTGCCAGAACAAGGTGACTTAATCAATTACCCTAGTACTCTGGCAGATAATGTCATTGTTCTGTTTCCTCTCAAATTGTGCTCCCTTCTGTTTCCCCTCCATTTACTACTCACAACTCTGGCAGCAGCTTCACAGCACAGTATTGGCCGTAATTAGGCTGAAGATTATAACACCTATAGAACATATTGTGTTATCCCTGAATTTAGGTTTTATTTGATCAAGTCTATCAGCTGGCTAGAGTACTTCAGAATTTCTATGGCAATATATCTATTTCTGTAATGCAAAAAGAATAAAGAAACCTTCAAATGTGGCTAGAAGCAAAGAACTTTCAGCAGATGGAAACTCTAGCAGAGGTTTGTGGTACTCTAGTTAAAGACTGAATGTTGCTTATTTGAAATGCTTGGGACCAGAAGTGTTTTGGATTTTGTATTTTCAGATTTTTGAATACAGTACCTATATTTTCATATACGTATATTTTCATATACATAATGAAACATTTTGATATATACATTTCCTGCCATTTTACAGATCTTCTTGCCTCTCCCCAGTCTCACAACTTGTTGACATATTATTTGTGTTGTGTATAAAATCTGAAGCTGGAGATCGACTGAGAATTTGAGAGACTGGGGATATAGAGTATCGGAATTAATTTGTATTTGAATGCCTATATTTAAAAAAGCCCAGTCCACATACTTTACAGCCTGCAAATGAACAAATAGCCACCACCTAGAAGTCGAAAGTGGGCAGCTATTGGCAAAAGGTTTCAGATTTCAAAGTATTTTGAATTTAGGATTTCCAGATTAGAGATGCTGAACCACTATTTGTTTTTCCTCTGCTGCAGGTGATCATTAACATGAATTGTTAGGTTGCTATGTGATGTATTTCTGAAAACCTCTTTATGCAGCATTATTTATATCTCCTTTGCTTTGCTTTTAGGCTTGTATAGACGTAAGGGCAAGTTCTGTATTTTGGCAGCAAATGGAACTAGCTGAAACTATTCAGGGATATCCAAGATTGCCAGAATGGCTTTCTACACACCCTTCACATGAGAATCGCGCTGAACATTTGGACAGACTAATACCAGAGGTAAGATACAATTCTGAAGATGTTTTGGAATTTTCTTTTCTTTTCTTTTGAAAGCTGAATTACTCTGATAGCTCTTTGTATTCATCACATATTTATTGCACCCTGGCAACCTTCTGTATTCATTTATGTTTTTTCTCAAGGTGGTATACATGGAATTGATTTCATTTTCCTGCCAATCCATTGCTCCAGTGCACTGGGTGGACATCTTTATTTCTTAAGAGAACGATGCTTTAAGTAAAAGAGACATTTATCTCTGTCCTTGGGCTTCAACCTTTCACCTGTCCTGTCTGGAAGCACATGACTTTCTATGGAAATCTATTTATACATTTATAAATTCATTTAGAGTCTTTGACATCACATACCATTGCGATCTTTATGTCTTAGTTTTGACTGAGAGGGATGACAATTGAACTTAAAAAATTTTAGGTTCACATTCAGTATATTCTGCCAGTATTCTTCAAGAATGTTACTTTGTTAATATTCATTGAAAATTTGGTTCTATGAAATCTTGTAGCACCAGACATAAAATTGTTGGATGTTTTGTGGTGAAAATTAGTCCAGAAGAAGCTCTCCTAAGCTTTGGTTTCCTATCTGTCAAGTGGAACAATAAATGTGTTTTTTAAGAAACTGAACCAAAGTTTCACTTCCTTGCCCTTGAGGTGATGGTGAGTTTTGTTTTTCAGAGAACATCTGATTCCTGAATTTTCATGTAGCATCATTTCAAATAACCTAGCACTTTCTTTTTGCTTTATTCCATTTGTATGGTCCTCATGGAAAGAGTCCATAACAATGTGTCTCCCCAACATCTTTTAATGTCTTGCTCCTCATCCTCATAAAGCAATCACTTTGTAAATGCTGTATAAACCATTTTGCCTATTCTAGACTTCATCTTGTAATAAAGTCTCATTATCTTATTCTGTAATAAGGACCTTTTCTCCCTAAGTGAGATATGACTGAATAAATAAAATGAGTAGACTGAGTGAATAAATAAAATGTTGTTTTTGCATGTTGCTCTGTATGCAGATAAATGCTAAGTAGGCTGTTTTGTAAGACACTGATCTTCATACTTTAACTTTTCTGTTTTCCTCTTTTTTAAAGAGAATTTCAGAATAAACTGCAAATGGCCACTTCACACTCCAGAGCAGGACCAAATAGTTACTGATAATAAATGAGCATTTGCAAAGATTTGCTAAGCAGGCAGATTTTCCTCTTTATGAAGTATAGCTGAAGCATCTTTTGCAGAATCCACTGGAAGCACTGCACAGATTTATGTAAATGTCTAAAACAACTACTAGATGGCGTTTACTGTTTTAGGGTTGCCAAATTTCTCAGGACCCCAACATTGAGCTAAGGGGACCCTCAATGTAAGGAGCCCAGCTCTAGAGGTAGTCTCTGTAAAATAATAATGATACATATTGTGACAGAAATGGTGCACACATTGACTAGTGTAGATACACCCTTGGAGAGTTTGGAGATAATTTGTATTGTAGGCCTCCCATCTACTGATCCAATTAGATGTTTAGTAAGTTCAGTAGCATGTGGACTTATTGATGTCTAAATAGTTCAGATTACTGAAGTGATAAAGTTGTTACTGGAACTAGGAAGCATAGCTTGTATACTTTTTTCCCCTTTAGGAATGAATTGCGGCATGTCTGTGAGGTGTGGGGTTGGCCATTTTTTCCCCCAGAGTGTGTTTCTGTGTATAAATGTCTTCAGAATTCCTAGATTTTTTAAATTTATAATTGGGAAACATATTGGGGAGTTATGCAAAAATTCAGAATACTTAGATTGTTATGCACATATGATAGCAATCACAATGCATATGAAAAATGTATTGTTCAAAAAGGCTTTCATGAATGTAATATATTAACCGTATTTATCTGTTTAAATACTGTACATGTATTGATCTAAGTGCTCAGCATAGGGAGAGTCATTTTATTCTGAGTTTCCTAAAAATGGCCAAAATTATATGTTAATGTTATTTATGCAAGTAGAGAAAACTCTTAACTGTTTTGAAGCTTATGCTGTTGGAACTTTCCAGGATTAAAAAAGCAACTGCTGACTCTCACATTGAGAAGCTATAAAATTCATTCTTCCTGTTTCTAATCTTTCAAGGCTGGCAGATGACAGTTTTCAAAGCACTGACACATTTATGTAGAGAAATGCCATTACAGTCCTACCTTGAGTTTTGCAGTATGAAATAGAAAGGGGTCTTAAATTTTGCATGGGAAAGAAGGAACATTTGCTTTTAGGATGGTTGAGGAGAGATTTAAAATGTAACATTAGGTTTTAGGGTGTCTAGGAGAGGAAGAAAGTCAGATGGGAAATTTAACACATGGATAACCAAAGACAAAATTCAGAGGAGCAAGAATATAAATGTACTTTTTGAGATGAATTTCAATTGATATCACACCCATGAGTCAAAGTCCAGGGTATAAGAATTATATTAACTGTGTTATTTCCAACTTTATCTTTCAAGGATTTCTAAATGAGTACTCAAATATTCATGACCATTTTATTATATCCAAATAATGTACATCACTACATATATACTACACCTATTGACCAGAGACAGATATCTCCAACTGTGGGTTGTTACGTGTTTCTATGTTTAGATGAGATAAATATCGGAAGCAATTGGAGTTTTCACCATGAAAATATTGTAGGATACATTTGAAGTCATTATCCAAAGCCAAATACTCATCTGTCCAGTAATTGCTAAACCTTGTCTGTGGGTAACTAGGCACTTAAGAAAATTACATTGCCATGTCTCTTTCCATGTCTGACCAGATCACAGGTCATGAATGCTATGTTGAACGTATTGTGGTGTTGTCACAAAGGTAGGAGTGAAGAAGCCACAAAGCCTGGTCAAGCTGCTATAGTTCTTAACATTCCTATTATTAATGTTGCTGAAGCCATAACTGTGATCTCTCTTTCTTAAGGACTGTTTGCCAGTACTCTTGTAGAATAGATCTTTCCCCTCCTTGGCTGGATAGCTTTCTCCTCCTTTTCCTCCTTGAACAGGAGTGGGCAAAGTGTGTTGATGGCACCCCAATGCTGTTTTTATTGCCTTTAATCAATTCAAATACCCTTTTTGTATCATGTCACCTAGTGAATTGTGTCTCCTGGAAACTACTAGAATGATCACTTCATCTTTTAAGTAAGATCCCCCTACAATGTTTCAATTTAAAATATGCATTTTTTTCAAAACCAATTTTTATTGGTTTTCATATTTTCAATCATTTGTTTTTGCCATGTTGCAGTTCTGGGCCACTCCCTACATCTACTAGGGAAGAAAACTGGCCACTGGTTCTAATGCTGTTGGTTAGCCTAGAACAATAAAATGCTGGACATAAAATCAGTATTATCCAGCATAGCAACTTCTACCTTTTGAGTGTCAGACTATTAGTGCAGATTGTTAGCCATAGGAACTTCTCAGCTGGGCACTTGCATTCTAAACCTCTAACATAGGCGAGCTAAATTAAGATCTTATCATAATGATCAGTCCTGTGAATTGAAGCACATATACCAGGGGGAAAAGTGAATCTGAAAATAAAATTTAATTTGTTTTTGCAAATAGAATTTGCAAAAAAAATTTTTTTAGGTATTCCTAGAGATTTCAAAAGAACCAGCAAGTTAT
Organism: Anolis carolinensis; assembly: GCF_035594765.1. NCBI lineage: Eukaryota > Metazoa > Chordata > Lepidosauria > Squamata > Anolidae > Anolis > Anolis carolinensis. The sequence continues at coordinate 172,758,568 of NC_085844.1, forward strand.
TTCTAGTGGTTAAGTGTTGGATCGTGACTTGAGAGACCAGGGTTCGATTCCCCACTAAGCCATGGAGACCCAATGGATAATTTTGAGCAAAATATAGTCAGAAAAAGGCAAATACAAACTTGCCACTTTAGGGTCACCATAAGTCAGAAATGACTTGAAGGCACACAACAAGTGATTCAAAGGGTTTCAAACTGCACTTCCCTTATCTAAATCTAATGCTAAATCAGGCAGGCTGAGATGAATATGTAAAACAGGATGATGTACAAGTACAGAATAATAATCCACAAGAAGATGCTTTCTAATGAGCAGAAAATTCAGAGTACTGATGATTACTGGCAGGCAGATGTGAAAAGGGTAATGTATTTTCACACCTAGTTATATTACATTCACTTTAGTAATTGTCTACATAATATGAAGGTATCTCAAAAGGACTGAACTGGTATGATACCATCATTTTGTCATTAGTCCCAAAATATTTATGATTCTAGCCAAAGCAACAGCTGAAATATATCTTGTTATAACTATCACAATGGTAGTAATGTCTTTGTAAATATGGAAAATCTATGGCATTCAATAAGAGCTGTTGGACAGTAGAATTGACTTCATAGGTGGCAATTGACTCTCTTGTCTTTGGAGGTTTTAAAACAGGTTGGATGGGCATTTTCAGAAATGTTTTAGTTGTATATTCCTGTGTAGCAGGAGTGTAGAGTAGATGGTCTATTTGTTCCCTTCCAATTCTATGATTTTATTAATAGTCTTCATCTGTTTCATATTTTGGACTTATAGTCCAAACATAATAATAATTTTTTCTTCGTGTACTCTGTGAATGCACACTAATGGAGAAGGCTGCGCCTGCGCAGGCTCCAACGGATACTCTTCCAAGCTAAAGTTTGAAATTTGGCGGTAACCCCGCCCCTCTTCCTGGAGGGTATAAAGGGCGCCCTCCGCGCCCGCTCTCCAGTTCCTTTTTTTCCGCCGCAAAGCTCACTTCGGACTCTTCGTTCTTATGTCAACCACGCGTTTTAAACGGTGCACTCAGTGTGCCGCTAAGATTCCAGATTCCGACAGCCACGCTAAGTGCCTTTTCTGCCTTGGCGAAAGCCACGTCGTCGGTACCTGCCGTTTTTGCCTGGCCTTTACAGCTCAGGCCAGAAGAAATAGAGCTGCGAGACTCCGTGCAGCTCTTTACGAAAAAACTCTTGCTCCTGAGGCTTCCACTTCCACCTCAGCCTCGATGGCGTCCAGGCCTGCTCCGTCGGTATCATCTAAAACCTCGAAAACCTCAAGACCGCGACCGACCAAACCGCCCTGCACGGTGACCACCGCTACGGTATCCACCCGGTCGGGCAAGATGGGCCCTTCATCAACTTTGAGTTCGGTGGCTTCGGCCATTTCCACTCGATCCCGCCTGGCTTCGCCGCCATCTTCTTCTGCCATGAAGATTGCCTTCAAGAGGGCTCAGGAGGAATCCAGACGGGCTCAATCTGACTCGGCAGCTGTGTGCCCGATTCCCCCGACGCCGGGAAAATCGCTGAGGGTCGCGTCGAAACAACCCCCAGCAAAGAAACGAATGATCCAGAGGTCGTCCTCCTCAGCGTCTTCGAAGAAGGACGTCCCCTCCTCTGGGCCTTCCTCTAGGAGATCCTCTCCTATCCAACCAGCACAACGCCTCCGCTCCTCTTCCTCTCCTCATGGTCAGTCCTCGGATGTGGACGCTCAAGCCTCCCCCGACCGGTCGGTCAGGACAGTTATTAAGGCTCCCCAGCCGGCACCATCTCGTCTTCCGGCTCGACAAGAGCTCTTTCCCCCGGCTCAAACACCTGAGAGGGGTAGACAGATGACGCGCTTAGCCCGCGCCGCCCAGGCCTCCGCGTCCAAGGGCGTTCTTCCACAGCCGGCTCTCCCTGCTCCTGAGGTTATACCTCATCAGGACTCTGTGCTTGTTTCTCCTCCCCGGTCCCCTCAAGGGCCCGAGGAGGATGACCCCGATATCGAACGCCCCGAGTCGATACTCTCCGCCTCCGTTGTTTCTCTCGGTCTCGACCTCTCCCCGCCTCACGACGCCTACGAGGTCGACCCACCTTCCCCGACGGATAATATTCGGGCTTTCTCCGACCAGATGGTCAGAATGGCAGACGCTCTGGGGATGGAAATTAAACAAACTTCAAAGGCTGTTACCGACCCCGTTTTCAAGAGGGTTCAAGCCCAAGCCCCGCCAGCCACCCTGCTGCCTTTTCTTCCATACCTCCTGGACGTCATCCAGGCATCTTGGAAGACTCCATCTTCGATACCTCCAACCTCTAAGAAAATAGAGGCCTGGTACCGAACCGATGACGAAGCCTTGGAATGGCTCAAGCATCACCCTGACCCAAACTCCATGGTGGTAAAGGCCTCCCAATCGTCGGGTCGACACTCCAACTCCCCTGCCGACAGAGAGGGCAAACGCTTCGATGCGGTAGGCCGCAAGCTGTACTCCGGTGCTCTCCTCCTTTGCCGTATGGCAAACTACGGGGCCTGCATGGGCGCTTATCAACAGATCCTCTGGGAGAAAGCCCAACCTTTCTTCGCCAAGCTTTCTGACGAAAGACCGGTCAGTCCTTTCGACCCTCCAACAGGAGGCGGACTCTCTCGCACACCACCAAATTCAAATGGCTAAGCATACCGGTGATACCGCCGGAAAAATGATTGCCCACGCGGTCGCGATCAGACGGCATGCATGGCTTCGGTCCTCAGGACTCTCTTCTTCCTCTCGACAAGTGATCGAAGACCTTCCTTTCGACACCCAAGGCCTTTTCAATTCTGGCACTGATGACAAACTTAAGTCCAATCACGACTTCAAGATTCTCGCAACAAAGTGCGGGACCGATCAACCTCAGGCTCAGCGGACCCGATGGTTCCCGCAACGGTACCGTCGCTACCCTCAGCCTTTTCGTCACCAGCCGTTTCGACGCTCGTCGAGCTCGAGTCACCACAGTCATCAGCAACAACCTCGCCGCCAGCACCAGGTCCCGAAAGGTCGGGGCAAAGGTCCTGCAGCTATGCCACAACCCCAACGTCGGGCCTGACGCCCACTCTCTCGGGGATCTTTCTATCTCCACTACTACTGCCACTACCATGCCGTTCCTAGGCCCCGACCAGATCCTTCCTCTCTGTTCTTTTCTCGACCGCCTAGCTCCTTTCTACCGCGAATGGGAGTCTATCACCTCAGATGCCTGGGTTCTTCGCATTGTCAGAGACGGCTATGCCTTGGAATTCGAAACCTTGCCACCCACGGGTCACATCCTCCACACCGACCCTTCACCGGAAATATGCGCCGAGGTCGACTCCCTTCTGGCAAAGGGCGCAATCCAGCCTTCTCCTTCCGAGCAGGACACTCGAGGTTTCTTCTCGAGATACTTTACGGTTCCCAAGCGGGGCGGAGGTCTTCGGCCTATCCTCGACCTACGGGCTCTAAACCTCTTCATTCTGCCTTCAAAATTTCGAATGGTTTCAGTGGCCTCCATCCTCCCGATGCTCCGACACGGAGACTACTTCGCCTCTATAGACTTACGCGACGCGTATTTCCACGTCTTGGTGCGTCGATCCCACAGACGCTTCCTTTCCTTCAAGCTCCTGGGACACTCTTACCAGTTCACAGTTCTCCCTTTCGGCCTTGTCACGGCCCCAAGGGTCTTTACAAAGGTGGTCGCCGTGGTGGCAGCGCACCTCAGGAAACAGGGCATTATGGTCTTTCCTTATCTGGACGATTGGATGATTGTCGCGTCCGACCCCTCATCCCTTCAAAACCATGTCTCACAGACTCTTTCTCTCCTGCAACGGCTGGGCCTTCAGTTGAATGTCTCAAAGTCTCAACTCCTCCCAACCACAGAGATCCGTTTCATTGGAGCTCTCTTCAACTCCATCACGGAAACCGCCTCCCTACCGAAGGACAGGTTCCTAGCCCTTCAACAGCACCTTTCTCTCCTCCTCCGCAACCGCAGGATCCGAGCCCACGCGGTCCAAGTTCTTCTGGGTCACATGGCCTCCACGGTCATGGTTACCCCTTTCGCCAGATTACGTCTCAGACCTCTCCAAAGATGGTTTATAGACTCTTTCAAACCCCATCGGCATCCGAGCTCGATGTTTCTCACGATACCGAACCACGTTCGCCTCTCCCTTCGTTGGTGGCAGGACCCAGCGAACGTTTGTGTGGGACTTCCCTTCCATCCCTCCCTACCGTCAGTCACCATCACGACTGACGCCTCCAATTTTGCGTGGGGAGCCCACATGTCGTACCTCACCGTCAGGGACCTGTGGTCCACCCAAGAAAGGTCTCACCACATAAACTTTCTAGAACTATTATCAATCTTCAAAGCCCTCCGGGCGTTTGCTCGCTTTCTTCCCCACAAGTCTGTTCTAATCCAAACGGACAACGTAGTAGCCATGTACTACATCAACAAACAAGGGGGTACGGGCTCGAGAAAACTCATGGCTCTCTCGATGGACATTTGGCTATGGTGCATAGCGAGACACATAACTCTGTCGGCAGTTCACCTTCCGGGGGCTCAAAACACTCTAGCAGACTCTCTAAGCAGAATAACGACCTCCCCCCACGAGTGGCGTCTCGATCCCGAGATCCTGAAATCCGTCTTCGACGATTGGGGCTGGCCAGCTCTGGACCTTTTTGCCTCCCCCTCGAACGCTCAACTTCCTCGCTTCGGAGCGAGACTACCTCCAGACTCGACTCCGGGCTGTCTCGGAGACGCGTTTCTCCTCGACTGGACTCTCGAACCCGTCTATCTTTTTCCTCCCTTCCCTCTCATCTCGAGAGTGATAGAGAGACTCTATCTAACACCGACATCGGCCATCCTGATCGCCCCTGCATGGCCACGCCAGCCGTGGTATCCCACGCTACTCCGGATGTGTGCGGATCCTCCCCGCACTCTCCCAACTCTCCCTCATCTACTATCTTCACAGAAGGGACAGGTCCTCCACCCCGACGTCCCGTCCCTACACCTGACTGCCTGGAGGATACTTCCTTAAATTCTCTCCACCCAGACCTGCAGGCGATCCTTCGCGCCGCTCACAAACCGGCCACATCGAAGGCCTATGCTTACAAGCTGGCAAAATTCCAAACTTTCCTTCGGGACCGACGCGTCGATCCCGCCTCTACTTCAATCCCGCTGGTCATGGACTTTCTACTTTCCCTTGCGGATCGTCAACTTTCTCTGGCCTCGATAAAATCCTATCTCGCTGCTCTCTCCTGGCATTTCCAACGTCAGGGACAACCCTCTCTCTTTTCTAACAACCTCATTAAGACCTTCCTTCGAGGTTACAACAACTTGCATCCTCCAGTTCAACCTCCGACTCCCGGATGGAGCCTCGAACTCGTCCTTTCTCAACTAGCTTCAGCTCCCTTCGAACCTATGGCCTCTGCAGACCTTCACCTTCTCTCTTGGAAGACTGCCTTCCTCATCGCTATCACCTCTGCGCGCAGGCCTTCGGAACTGGCTGCTCTCCGGGTGGACGAACCCTATCTCTGTTTCCACCACGACAGGGCTGTCCTTCGCCCGGACATCACCTTCCTACCTAAGGTGGTCTCTGCTTTTCACCTGAACCAGGACATAATACTTCCTGCTTTCTTCCCTAATCCTTCTTCTTCTCTAGAACGGAAACTCCATCTCCTCGATGTCAGGAGAGCCCTCCTTTTCTACAAGGACAGGACTAAGGACATACGTAAGTCACCTAGACTGTTTGTGGCTTACGCTACACATAAACTGGGCGAACCACTTTCTTCCTAAAGACTCTCACACTGGATTGCTCAGACCATCGAGCTCGCTTATCAGCTGGCCAAACGCCAACCCCCCTCTTCGATCCGCCCTAGATCTACGAGGGGCCTTTCCACCTCTACGGCCTTCCTGAGGGGCGTCCCTCTTGACTCCATCTGTCGAGCGGCTATCTGGTCCACCCCATCCACCTTTGTTTCACACTACAGGATGGACTCAAAGAACCTCAAGGACTCGGCTTTTGCCAGGTCCGTCCTTTCCTCCTGCCTTACCTAATGTTGCCTTACTCAAACCCAGTTTTCGGGTTTATCCTTCTTACAGGCTGACCGTTGTCATCCACCCCGTTTGTAATCGATGTGCTCAGGGTTTATTTAACATAGTGCTTGTGTACTATACTTACCCACTGCACTGAAATGTATTTTTTTTGAATACTTCTCCCTCTGTTTTCAGAGAATGAGTTTATGCCTACCTCTGTACTTTCTTACAGACTATTGCCCACTTACAATGTTATGATTGTGTTCTGGATCCTAACAACAAGGATCGGTTTTTTTGCACTATATGCTATTGCATCGCTTCTTTGACCGTTGCATTTGCCTGTTTTTGCACCTTGTGCTCAATAAATGTGTTGTTTGGACACTAGACTGGTTATCGGGTTTGCTATCCCACCTACCTACACCTCAGCTTGCTAGTCTCCATTAGTGTGCATTCACAGAGTACACGAAGAAAAAGGACAGGTTGCTTACCTGTAACCGTGTTTCTTCGAGTGTACTCTGTGAATTCACACAATCCTGCCCTTCCTTCCCCACATGCAAACCTCTCTCTTTCTCGCTGCCTTTGCGGCGTAGGAACTGGAGAGCGGGCGCGGAGGGCGCCCTTTATACCCTCCGGGAAGAGGGGCGGGGTTACCGCCAAATTTCAAACTTTAGCTTGGAAGAGTATCCGTTGGAGCCTGCGCAGGCGCAGCCTTCTCCATTAGTGTGAATTCACAGAGTACACTCGAAGAAACACGGTTACAGGTAAGCAACCTGTCCTTATTCTTGTAACCTGCCACCATCTCCCTGACTCGGGTGGCTTACATGGCGACAAAGTTCAGCTTAAACAAGGAATTCAAAGTTACATAATTACAAACAAAAAACAAATAAACAATATAATTAAAACAATTAAAACCACAAAGTTAAAACATCATAAAAATACATCAGTCAACATCACAAGCAATAACTGAAAAAAGTGGACATGTTCAGATATGAGAAGGTTGAGAGTATATAACATATACTTGGGAACCCATTTCATAGGTTACACTCCTAAACATCATTGAGCTAACCATTTTTGTGTGCAGCGGTAGTACTGCTGTAACAACTCAACACAAATTACCCAATGTAACACAATTTTTGTTTCCTGACTGATTTTTTCATGAAAATGTGGAAAAGGTTCATTAAACTACAATAACTTTTGCTATAGTTTTTCAATGAATATCTCATTCTCAGCCATTTCATCGTTGTTTGTGATAGCCACAAAAACGAAGTTTCTGGAGTATAACAACTACTTGTCAAAATTAAACAGGAATACTACATTCAAACCAGGAACAGATTTTTTTTCAAATTTTGTTACACAATGTTATACCACAGTCTTGGTCTACTAAGTGAAAACCAATGGTTTGGATATTATTGCCATTAAATAAAACCACTAGAACTAGAAAATGACTAATCTTTATTGAAATTAATCATTCACATAACAATAGGAAAAATTGCTGCAAATATAATTTTGACTGGCATGTGATTATAACAGTGTAACCCAATCTATCATTTCTGTGATCCCCATTTTGTATATAATGGTGTATAGATCAGTGTGGTGTGTAATCAGGCACTTCTTGTTCTCTCAAGCTGCTTAATGTAGACTTAGTAAGCAGAAAACTCCACAGGATAGAAATGTTCCTCTGAGCTATCGCATGGCCCTTGACAGATTATATTTTGTTGTTGGTGGAGGTGCCACTACTATTTTAGATAAGTGAAACCAGAGGAGAGGAAGATAGGCACTATGTAGTCAAAAAGACCAGAGATTTAAAAATGCCAAATTAGTTTAAAAGAGGATTACATGTTCTCTTTCCAAGATACAAATAAATCTTTATATTTCTACTTGGCTTGTATAATACTCTTTGACGTTAATGCAATGTCTTTTACTGGCTTATGCTCAGGGAGAGAACAAGAGAAAACTCTTGTCACTGTAAATACCTGCTTAGGCATTGATTGGTTGCTAAAATGAAAATGGCTTGATATACCTCTAGTGTATTTTTATGAGCAGTATTGAAATAACCATAATTAAACTGCAGGGTTTTTTAAGTACACAAAAAGACAGAGGCATGATTAAAACATAATTATACTAGGGGAGGCATGTGAAACTTTTGACACAGTTATATATTTCATTGCAGCAGAAATTTATCAGATACCATGGACAAGAAAATGCTTCTTTAATCCTCCTCCATCCTAAAAAAGTTGTTGGTGGCTTCCCCCCCCTTTGGCTTGGTCAATTCCAGGAAATTACTGTATATACTCGAGTATAAGCCGACCCGAATATAAGCCAAGGCACCAAATTTTACCACAAAAACTGGGTTAATTTATTGACCCGAGTATAAACCGAGGGTGGGAAATGCAAGTGCTACTGGTAAATTTCAAAATAAAAATAGATATCAATAAAATTAGATTAATTGAGGCATCAGTAGGTTAAATAATGTATATACATGGATACAGATATACAGGTACAGTAGAGTCTCACTTATCCAACATAAACGGGCTGGCAGAATGCTGGATAAGTGAATGTGTTGGATAATGAGGAGGGATTAAGGAAAAGCCTATGAAACATCAAATTAGGTCATGATTTTACAAATTAAGCACCAAAACATCATGTTATACAACAACTTTGACAGAAAAAGTAGTTCAATACGCAGTAATGCTATGTAGTAATTACTGTATTTACGAATTTAGCACCAAAAATCACGATGTATTGAAAACATTGACTACAAAAATGCATTGGATAATCCAGAACATTGGATAAGCGAGACTCTACTGTACATGAATCTATATATAGGATTTGCAAAGTCCTGCAAACATATGAAGGGAAAATTCATATATAAAATTAATGTATATAGATAGATACAGATATACAAGTACATAGGGATTGCAGGATGCAGGGGGTTAATGCCTATATATCTGTAGGAGAGTTTAACAAATATTTCAGGGGAAATTGCTTTTATAAAATGAATTAATCTATTAATCTATATATATAAAAGGGTAATGAAATTTCGGCCTAGGACAAAACAACAAAACTACACATCCCAGAAACACTAAACTTGGCAGCACAACTCCTCATCCTTGCTTCTACATTCATACAACAAAAAGCTCCAGATACTCCAGAAAACGGCCAGGCTTTGAGACGGCAAGGCTATTCACTGCTATTCCACCTGGCCAACAAAGGATTCCCATTAAGCCACAGCAACGCATGGCCGGGCAAAGCTAGTGGATATATATTTTTCTTCTTCCTGACTTGCAAGGGCATCTTTCCCTTTTCAAAACACTCCCTTGATTAAGCGGGAGGGAGGCTTTGCAAAAGAAAACACACTGATAAGGGAGTGTAAGAGAGAAATATGTCATATATTGCAAGCAATGGCCTCCAGGTTCTGTTGCCTGGCCTTGACCTTGACCCCATTATAAGCCGAGGGAGGCTTTTTCAGCTCAAAAAAGGGGGGTCAAAAACTCGGCTTATCTTTGAGTATATACGGTATTTTAGTGTACTAGAAAAGAGAGATTTTCCTTTAAAGTACCATGGCATCTCCATATTTTGAATTTAATTTTTCTTTCCATTAAGCTATGCGTGGCATATGTTTTTCTTCCTACAAGGTGTTTGTGCACATTTGAAAGTACTCCAAATAAAACTTGAAGAAGATTATTTGTTCTTTGCCTCACCTCCTTGCCTAAGAAAATATGAAATGCATGGGTTCACCATAGGTTGACAGGTGACTTGAAGGCACATACAAACACAAACACTCTTCCCAGCAAACAGGTGCACTGAACCATATACTGTAGTAGAAGATGCTGTATCTCATATTCCGTAGTTGTACAATACAAACTGTTAAAATAAACTGATTTGAAAGCAAGATTATTACTTGTAAATAGGGAATATGTCAAACAGAGTCAAGGTTTTAGTAAAATATAAGGAATAAGCTACTGGTAAATCTATTAACCGTCAACTGTCCAATTGAAAAAGCTAGAATAAAGTGGAGTGAGTGGGTGGATCTGTATTGTATCTGCTTGAAATACCAAAATTGTACAGTGTGGGGGGAAACTACTTTTGCAACACCAATATTGAATTTACATGGATGTGAATAGGATTGGAAACTTCTTTTAGTTTTTGGTTATTTGTCTTCATATAAGTCCATGGACTCATTGTAACCTGTGTTCTAGGTTTTTCTTATCAAGAAAAGTATACTTAATCCACAGTGCCACAATTCAGTCCTCTGAAATTATTATTGTTTAGTTTAGGTCTACTTTCCATGGAACCAGGTGTGAAATTTTTTAAGGATCAAAGGTGCTACCAAAATCTTGTTTCATTCAAGTCATGAATGAAGTCACTCGCAAGAGCTCAGGCAACACAGAGTACATATCCTAGTTATGAAATAAGCTTGGCTTGGTTTTGTCTGATTTTATTTTGCTGTAACAGAGGAAATTGTATCAGTGGAATAAGAAGCAGTGATTCTCCTTCCCACCCCCAGCTCCTTGTGCCTTTAAAGTCAACTTAATAATAATAATTTATTTGTTTGACCAGTCATATGACCATTTCAAAGTGCAACATAAATAAAAACAAGGCAAGGCCGCAACACATTATGGGAAAAGTTGGCTGCCACAAACATTGACAGAAGACTACTTACTTCAATCATTACATTGTACTCTGATACAGTACTGAAAGTCAGACTTGGACCCAGTGGAGCCCTGAGCAATGAAATCAAAACGTCAACTGGTGTGAGACAAGGGTGCATATTAGCCCCCTTTCTCTTTAATTTCTATATAAATGACATTGTGAAAACATCCTCTGACAATCTACATGGCCCTAAAGTTCTGACCAGAACTATCAACATCTTACTTTTACGCTGATGATATGGTGATCATGGCAATGTCTCCAGTGGGACTGAGAAGATCTCTGGCAAAATTCAGTTTGTATTGTGAGCTAAATTCCCTCATTATGAACAAGGATAAATCCAAAATTATGGTCTTTGGAAAAAACAGGAAGCGGTTCACTTGGACCCTAAATGATGTACACTTGGAACAAACTAATAGCTACAAATATCTAGGCATTACGTTTTCATCATCTGGTGCTTGGGCTAACCATATTACTCATAGTATATGTAAAGAAGTATGAATTTTAATTTACAGATGCCATGTTTAACTGTGTTTTAAAAAGGGTTAATATTTCAGTTACTCAGCACTCAGAGGCTGGTTGTCATGGAGAAGGCGGCGGAGCCAACTGGGTTAGCTGAAGAGAGAGCAGAATTTGGAGGGAAACTCAGTCAGTCAGTCTGTGGTCAGAGAACCATAGGGAAGGTTAGTTTTAGAGTCGGTGCCCTTATGAGGTACCGGGAGACTGATTCTGGTTGAGGGATCCGGATGGCTCAAATGTTTGATTTTTTAGTCAATTTTAAAATAAGTTTGGTGACTTATTTTAAGGTAGTCTGTGTCCAGATAAGGAACAGATAGTCTGTGATTGACATTCACAGGGTGACTGCAGTTTTAGGCAGTGGAGAAAGAACTGACGTTTTAAGAAGTTTGGAACACCTCAATATAGTTTTGCAACTGTTCAGTAACGTGCCTCAAACAAGAAGAAAAGTTATTGTAACCATTAATCTTGTGCCTGAATAAACGTGTTATTGTTCTTCAAGCATCTCAGTCTCTGCCATATACACATATTCATCAAGAATAAACAATTTTAGAACAACAAGAAGAAAGAAAAACCAAGATTTAAAAGTCTCTTCTCTAAGTAGCTAATGGCTAGGTATTCCTATAGTGGTGACAAGAGTTGATGATCCCCTTAACATCTGGTGGCCGCATTATAAACATTTTTACCTCTGGTGGCAGCGTAAATAAACATCATTAATAAGTGGTGGCAGCAATAATATAAATATAAATAATTAATAGGAACTCCTCCACATCTCTGCAATCGGTGTCAGCGGTGGGGATTTTAAAAAAGATTTCTCCCCCTTTCTGACATCTTTACAGTATACAAAGAGCAACAAAAGCAGCAGGTTCCATTTACAAGCTGTACCATCATAGATACCCAGGCACAATCAGTCCTGCCCTGGAAGTCTTTAAGAAAAAATAATAATGCCAACACTCATATTTGGGGCCAAAATTTGGGGGCACACCAATTTGGCCAAGATCGAAGCCTTCCAAGTTAAGCAGCTTCGCATTTTCCTGGGACTTTCCAGAGCAACGCTGATGGCTGCAGTAAGGGCAGAGCTAGGAATGCTCCCAGTAAAAGCTCAAATTTTAATGAGACAATTCAATTACTGGTCGAAGGTAAATCAGATGAATTCCAGTAGACTTCCTTGCCTTTAAAGTCTGTTCATGGGGCTATGAAATGTCCTAATATGAAGTCCTGCTATGGGGAAAGGTGGTTGGGGTCATTTTGTTTCTCTCATGGAAGGCTGCTACTATATCATTGCATTTCAGTCTAATAACAGATTATTGCCAGTTAATACCAGCAATGGACCTTATCTAAAGGAGATTATTCTCCTGCATCTGATAAGTATTTCTGGTCCATGAAGCCTTTATATACTAAAGTTTTGTTCGATGCTGGAGAAACTTCTAAGTTTAAAGACCTTTTTTTAAAAAAAAAATGCATTTGAATTATTTAGTGTACAGTAAATATACAAATCCTGCCTATTCACTTGGAATACTTATTGTCATTAAAATCTTCATCAATGGTTTGATTGTTTTTATAACACTTTTCTAATGCTTTTCTTTTGTTGTTGGTTTTTTTTTTGGCAGCAGTATAGTTTAGAAGCTAATATATTCCATTTTAGAAATTGGTTATTAGTCTCTTTGACATTTTGTTTGTCTTTCCCCCCTTCCAGGCCATTAAAATAAGGGAACACTGCAATTGCCCTAAGTTGCCTGGTCAGGATCCACGCCTTATTTTTAAAATGACCGTACAGCAACTCCTTCAAGAATCGGAATATGTGAAAGCCTCAAATGTCACTCTTCATGGTCATGACAACACAAAAGTGAATCTTTCTTTTTTGAAAAAAGAGAAGATGTCTGCAAATGCAGCTGGCAAAGAATTTTCAAAGTGAAACCATATATACTGACTTTATGCAAAATAGCAAAATGGACAGAGAGCAATGAATTGTGACTGCAGTTTGAAGATCTCAGTATGTTCTTGGAATCTCGCCATAGCATAGACTTGCAGAATCATACTTTTGCTTGGAGCCTTCGTAGAGCAAAATCCAGAAGCTCTTGTTTACATGGTATGTTTGTTAGCACCTTATGTAAACATAACAGATCCTCAAACAGACACCTAAATCTACAGTGTCTCTAATAGCACAGTGCTACCTTTATGTGCTTCCTTTCCTTCCCCTTCCTTCGGCAGCCTTTGAAGAGGCCTGAAAACTGGCTCTGGAGGAGTTTCCCAACCATTTGGAACAGGTTTTCGTTATGTGCAGGCGGAGGCAGCAGCACAACAGGGAGATTATCTCTGATTCTCCTAGATTCTGTTATTCTGCCCACAAAGGTCTGGTGTGGTATCCTGTCCAGATAAATTATAATTTGACTTGCCCAAATTGATCTAGGAACAGAGAAATCTTTTCCAGATCATGCTATAATCACCAATTTGTTTTTCCAGGTTGATATATCTAAGCCTCTTCCAGTTAAATTATGCAAATAGTTGAGGGATACTGGAAAGTAAACACTGCTTGCTTATCAGTCCTTGAAGTTCTTTAAAGTTTAATCCACTGACTCTTGTTGGAGGCAGATCTGTTCATTTCTGCAGAGAATGAAATAGTCTTCTGTGCTACTGTTGCCACCTGGGTTTACGGTAAATTCAGTTAGCTGTGTCCATCTTAGTTGGAACATAATGAGAAGAACTCACTGCCTGTTACAAGAAGCAATAAATTGACCAGTGGGCTGGCTAGGACGCCACCTAATTGCTTGACTCGCTGCTGAGATGCTTTGGTTTTGTACTGTAAAAAGAGAGATTGAGTCAACACTTTACTTTAGATCATTTCCAGAGAATTGTGCAGTTAACCTCACTGTGTACAAACATCTGTATGGCATAAGGTGAAATTTTACTAGTTGAAATCTGATATTTAGTGCCGAGCCTAGTAAGTTACTAGTCAGCATCTGAAGTGAAAAAGATTCTACTTTGAAGACTGTAATTTTTTGCCCATTAGCTAGCTGCATGTTTTGTATAACATTTGAAGAGTATTTGTGAGTTCTTACATGAAATATAAAGGTCTGGTAAATTTCAGAGAGCGAGTGGAGGATGCTGTTTTCCATTTTTTGAAGAATTTATTTCAGGAGTGTGTGTCTGTAGAGGGAGGTGGAGTTTATATAATGTTTTTAAAATGGCTCAATGATTTTTAAATGGCCATTTGAAGTAATATTGCTATAATTTATGTTGTTGCAGACCTCTTAGATTAGAGTTTAGTCTGGATTACCAAACCAATGACATTCTTACATAATGATAATGGGAAAGTATTTATAAAGTGCCACAGAATGCATTGTTGGTCCAAATTAGAAGTCTGCCAAACATAGTACTCCTGTAATATGGTGGGTGCACATTTCTACAGTAGAGAAACTGATTTCTTTTTCTTTTCACGTGTCTTGAATGTCTCTATCTTAAATATCAGGTAAAATAAATGGACGAATATTTCAAATTCTTTGCATATGTTCAAGGAATAAACTGCCAAAGAGTTGAGAATCTCATTTTTAATTAATGCAAACGTTCTGTAGTACATGAAATATGAAATTCAGAATGACTCTTTTATATGGTGCTTTGAGAAATAAATTTGAAATATTGGAAATAGTCATTATGCTTCCATATGTGCTGGGTTGTCACTTCAAACCAGTAATGCTGGCCCATTAAACCTCAGTGGGCATGTAACTAGTTCGTTTTTTTTCTGGTATTCCTGTTCTCATAAATAAGTCAACAAACAAGCATTGATTGATTAGCATTTCTCCCAAACTTTGCACTATACTTTATTTTGCCTAGACTATCGGGGCACAATCGGGGTTGTGAAAACTTTACAAACGGGGGTTATTGTTGGATTTTATATCCTGGTTTATAAATATCTATTGCTGGAAAATAAGAATCAAAGATTCAACTGTATGGTGATCCATTTTAATGAGCCAGATCAACTCAATTTGACGATAGCTGACATCATCCTGTGGTCTGTATTGCTTTCTAGAAATGTAACTGCAATATTGTGTGCCCAAGGCCAACAACCAAAAGTTATGGCTACATACAGTACCAGACTTCAAATCAACAAACAAGCTTTGGCTATATTCTATTTTCTAGACCTCAGGTGTGGATTACTTCATATGCTTTAGATATTGCTCATGTACATTTTGTCATTGCCACTGTAATTTTTGAAGTCCTATAAAATACGGACACTTGTAATATACTTTATCTTACCTAGAGCTGTGATTAGGCTGAACTGAAAGCTGATCTGGAACTTTGTAGATCCTTTGGCCAAAGTTACTGTTCAAAAACAGCTTCAGCTAAGTATAATGTGTCTCCTCTGAATGAGTGCCTGGAGGAGATAATGGGCTGGATGAGGAAAAACAAATTGAAGTCAACTGGCAACTGTCACCCAGATGACCTTTCCATCAGCCCCCCCCCCCCACACACACACACACACACGACGACTATGGAAAGACCTGCCAGTAGATCTCTGACAGCTACATCAGCTGTCAGAATTTAAGACACAAGTGAAGACCTGTCGCTACCCAGACAGTTTTAATGACGAATTTTAAACTTCTACTCTATGTCTAACTTTTGTTTTGTGTATTTTAATATGTATTTTATGGAAGTATGTTTTAATATGTGTATTCTATGGAGTGTTTTTAAATTATTGTATGCTTTGATTATGTGTTTTAGCAGTGTTGTAACCTGCCTTGAGCCATGAGGAGAGGCAGTTAAGGAATAAAATATTATTATTATTATTATTATTATTATTATTATTATTATTATTATTATTATTATTATTATTATTATTTAGAGCTTTATGGCTCATTCCAGCTCCCTGTTTTAGTTGGGAGATATGAGGGGGCTGATATTTCAGTCCTTGCCTAAGAGACACAATAAATCACAATGCTGGCTCCATGCCCAGTGTTAGGCTACTACTGCATGGTTTGTTTACCTGCTCTTGCAAGGATTAGAAGCAAACAGGGTATGTGTCAAGATGTTGGGCTTTAAGTAAAGTGTAAATACGACCAGTACCAAGTAAGACTACAGTATTATATTAAAAAGAGCTGGAATTTTTAGCAAGCCTCTTGCAAAGGATAGGCCGGTCTTGTCTATTTACAGTGAACTACTGTGTTTTCTGTTTAAATTGCCATTCAGTTTTGAGTTGGCTAAAAGAAAGCATTCACTGTTGACTGGATAGAGTCAGATAACAAGCTTGTAAGTTGCAGTTTGTTTACTGACTTCAGCTGCAGAATCAAAACTTGCTGGAAAATAGCTACAACTATTTAGTTTATTTAGAAAGGAAATGTTCAAAGTTGGTTGTTTCAGACCTGATTGGGTGTCTTGATTTAATGCATGTTGTCCTTGTTACATCAGCAGGTCACCTGTGACAACTGTTAAAAAGCAAACTTTGACCACTTCTGGTTGTGCCTTCATTTTTTTATTTGTAGTGAAAGCATTTACGTTGTTGTTTTGGAAAGATATTGGGAGACCTTTACATGCAGAGGCAGGTAAAAATATCTTAGCAGATACTTTTTACCCAGGTAAATTGAATGGTTTTCACTATACATTATCAGTGGGGAGTAAATTCCATGGAATTTGCCCCTCACTGGTAGTCTGTAATGTAAGCTATACAATCTGTTTGGCTGAGTGTAACAAAAGCCTGTTGAGTTTGTAATACATTTGTAACAAAAGTGAATGTAAATTAATGTTAAAAATGCCTGTGGGTTTTGTTTTGTTTGGAGATTAGGAAAATGGGTCCTTAAGTATTTCTTTGTGAGACTTTCTGTCACATTTCAGAAAGGATAAACACTTGTTCGGGAACGGAATCAGCTAAGCTGTAGAAACATTTTTTTTAGTGATAAATAGTTGTCATTGATGAATTGTGACTGCGAATACTGTTCATTATTAGGAATTGCTGAGGAAAAATATAATAGTGGTATCAAGACATATAATTCAAAATTTTGGTTTTTGATTGCACTTAAATATCAAAATTGTATTTTTATAAAAGAGCTGATTTGTGACAGTTTGTTTTTCCCCCCAAAATGATGCCAAGCTTTATTGAAAATCTTAAATTAAGTAATAAAATGTTTTCTGGCACCATAGCAAAGAATGTCCTGGACATGGTTGGAAATCAGTGGATGTGGTAACATGGAGCCAGAAACTCAGTTGTTGAACAGAGTTGTGTGAGGAGTGACAAACATTGAAAGCAGCCACTCAAACACTCTAGTCTCAAGTCATTTAGAGCTTTAAACTAATAAGCAGCATCTTATATTTAACTTTTATACAGCTGACATGCTATATCCAAGGATTCTCAATTTACTGCTTCTACTATCCATGGAGGACCCTCGGGTGGCCTAGGGGATAAAAGCCTCGTGACTTAAAGGTTGGGTTGCTGACCTGAAAGCTGCCAGGTTCGAATCCCACCCGGGGAGAGCGCGAATGAGCTCCCTCTTTCAGCTCCAGCTCCATGCGGGGACATGAGAGAAGCCTTCCACAAGGATGGTAAAACATCAAAACATCCGGGCATCCCCTGGGCAATGTCCTTGCAGACGACCAATTCTTTCACTCCAGAAGCAACTCCGGTTGCTCCTGACACACACAAAAAACCCCAAACTATCCATGGAATAGGTTTTAAAAAATCCTATCACTTTATATAAGTATGTCCTCTTTAACCATTTTCAAGGTCCTCCACTGTAAATTTGTTGAGCCAAATGTCGGCTTTGGAACTCCCTCCCCAGTGAGATTAGATCAGCCCCCTCCCTCCTGGCATTCGGAAAGCAGCTTAAAACTTGGCTATGCAAGCAGGCATTTGACGAATGATGGCAATACTCAAGCAGCTAAAGGATACCACGGATTGATGCAATGTTTAAAGTTTTAATGTTTTATGCATATGTCTGATGGTTTGTATTGATCTTAATTTTATAGTTATATGTTATTGCCTTTTAGATATGTAATGTATTATTATATGGAGGGCTGTTCCCAAAGGGTGTCATTGGGGGACACCTGCTTGGCCCCACAACCATTGTCTTGTAGGGTCCCGCAGGGTTCAGCATTTTCCCCCATGTTGTTTAACATATACATGAAGCCGCTGGGAGAGATCATCCGGAGTTTCGGGGTGAGGTGTCATCTGTATGCAGATGATGTCCAGCTCTGTCAGTCCTTCCCAGCTGTCACTAAGGAGGCTGTTCTGGTCCTGAACCAGTGTTTGGCTGCTGTGTTGGACTGCATGAGGGCGAACAAATTGAAATTGAATCCAGACAAGACAGAGGTCCTCCTGGTCAGTCATAGGGCTGAACAGAGTATAGGGTTACAGCCTGTGTTGGAAGAGGTTGCACTCCCCCTGAAGACACAGGTTTGCAGTCTGATTGTTCTCCTGGACTCATTGCTGAGCCTGGAACCCCAGGTTTCTGCGGTGGCCAGGGGAGCATTCGCACAGTTAAGACTTGTGCGCCAGCTGCGCCCGTACCTTGGGAAGTCTGACTTGGCCACGGTGGTCCACACTCTGGTTACATCCCGTTTGGATTTCTGCAACGCTCTCTATGTGGGATTGCCTTTGAAGATGGCCTGGAAGCTTCCATTAGTACAATGGGCGGCAGCCAGATTAACAACTGGGGCGGCTTACAGGGAGCATACCATCCCCCTGCTAAGACAGCTCCACTGGCTGCCAATATGCTACCGAGCCCAAAAGTGCTGGTTTTGACCTATAAAGCCCTAAACGGTTCTGGCCCAATTTACATATCCAAACGTATCTCTTATGAGCCATCTAAAACCCTAAGATCATCCGGAGAGGCCTGCTCTCAGTCCCACCTGCCCCGCAAGCGTGGCTGGTGGGAACGAGGGACAGGGCCTAATCTGTGGTGGCTCCCTGGCTGTGGAACACTTTCCCTAGCAACATCCGACAAGCCCCGACTCTTCTGGGCTTTAGAAAAGCTTTAAAGACATGGTTGTTTGTCCAAGAATTTAATGAATAAACATTTGAGTCGACATGGTCTGAATCATGGTTTACTCACGAGGTTACGGATAAATGGATTCAATTAAATATATGTTTTTAAATTTTATAATGTGTTTTAATAGTGTTATTAATTGATTTGTATGTATTGTTTTGATCTTAATTATTGTGTTTGGGGCATTAAATTTTTGCCGACTTCTGTAAGCCGCCTTGAGTCCCCTCGGGTGAGAAAGGCAGGGTAAAAATGCTGTAAATAAATAAATAAATTGAATTTTTGCCATTTATTGTACATCGCTTTGAGTCCACCTAGGGGTGAGAAAGGTAGATAAAGGTTTTCCCCTGACATTAAGTGTAGTCGTGTCCAACTCTGGGGGTTGGTACTGTGGAGAAGTCATGGCTATTGTGTTTAATTTTTGTCTGTTGGAGTATGTATTTATGTTTTAGTTTACAGTAGCCATTTTGAAACATGAATGAGACAGAAGCCATTTTGTTTCATTTCACAGTGGTTCGGTTACCATGGAGACAAAGCTGGCTAGCTCATGAGGGGGAGAAGTGGGCGGAGCCAAGGAAAGGAAAAAAAGCAGTTTTAAAAAGAGAAGCCAGTTTTGAATGTGAGGGAGAGAAGGAGAGAGTGTGTGTGTGCATGGCTGGAGGCTTTTCAGTCAGGAAGTGCTGAAAAGATAGGCCTGGAAAAGAAATCTTTAGTCAGGGCAGACTAAAGGAAGCCTAGTTAAGATCACTAATTTGAGAAAAGACTAGTGATCAGGGATTTGATCGGTATTAGATCAAATCAATAGTTTATTGTAGTTGGGACATTGTCCATTAAAGAGCTCAGCTGAGGTTAGAGTTCGCTACAATTGATAACACCAGTAGGAGAGTAAGAGTGGATTTACACCAAACACTACTGTGTTGTGGTTATAGAGTTATTAAACCACTTGTTTATTTAAAGTTCCATAAGTTAATCAATCAAACCTGCAACCATAAGCTTTGTACAAAATAAATTTGTTGTTATTTGTTAACAACGGTCTCATTTCTTTCCATCTGCGTCTGTGGAGCCAAACCTCATCGGGATTAATTCAAAAACCTCACGTTGGTGGCAGTTACCTGAATAAAACATCTAATTGGGGAAGAATAATAGACACATTTACCTCAGAAAGGGAACCACAACATCTAAATCCCTAAATATAGAAACAGAGGCTGGGATCTTGAAATAAAGATCACCCCCTGTAACCCTTCCCCTCACATAAAAGATTATAAAATCCCCTCAGCAGTGGAAACAGCATTTACTATTTCCCTGCCTCACCTCACATACCATTCCATCAATATTACATAACCACCATTACACACACTGTACATATTTGGTGGCAAGGGTGGGATTAAAAAGGATTCCTCCCTGTCACACCCTCATCCTCTTATAGTACTCATCTACATTTCTAAGCAGAAGAGCCAGCATTGTCCGTAGACACCTCCAAGGAGATGTGGCCAGCATGACTCCTGCCGAAGTGGTACCACCTATTGATCTACTCACATTTGCATGTTTTTGAACTGCTAGGTTGGCAGAAGCTGGGGCTAACAGCAGGAGCACACACCACTCCCCAGATTATAACCGGCAACCTTTTGGTCAGCAAGTTCAGCAGCTCAGCGGTTTAGCCTGCTGCACAACCGGGTTAGTTTTGGATAAAATAGAGAAGGATTAATCACTCATGTGGTTGCTTTGCTGCCTGTGCCCCTGTTCAGAAGATTTCACCTCAATTTCTGTCTCTGTGAGAATTGAGGGGTAGATTTCTATCACTTGCTGTTTTTTCACCCCTATTCTTAATAAGGAGCCCTTTGTAAGTTGAATGTTTGTAACTTGGGGACTGCCTGTACAATTCTGCTGTTTGGTTGTGAGTGGAAGGTTTAAAAGATGCTCTGTGAATCCAAAAAATAAAATAAAATGTTTTAGATATCATGGAATCACAGATGCTCCATTTGTCAATTTAACTGCAAGAAAATACTTTTTCACATTGCTTTCATCTTTGTAATTTTTTACTCTGTGGCTGTTGAGGCCACTTTAGACTCCAAACGTCCACTCCTTAGTGATTTCTGATTTTTGCTGGCTGGGAGATTTCACTGCTATAGGCTTGCTCTTTTTCTTTGCCAACACCTCATTGTATGCATTGCATGATTGGTTTGTTACATACTAGCCCTGTAAGGGCTATATCACCTGAGGCTGTTGAGAGCTTATTCACTTCATAGTTAAATGGACTGAGATAAATTCTTTTGAGAGTTCTTTGAGCACGGTAGGTGGTCTCCCTTATAAAAGTAGCCCAGCACATGAAGACATGTTCGTTCCACTTCTTAACTAATGATTTACAAAAAAGGAGATTGCCAGAATCAATTACTGGTTTTCCCAAAGAGGCAGCATCATTTTGTTAAGAGAAATCAGGATTTCGAGGTTGGGTGGTTTAATCACTTTTCATTGTTTAGATAATTAAGATACATCTGAAAAATCATGAATTGCTGTGTGCTGACTGTGAGATTCTGTGGGGAGGCTTGTCATAGCTTTGGAGAAAAAGCTATAAGTTAAGATGGGGAGGATAGCGAATGGCTGGGAGCTGAAAGATCATAGTGTGAGGATTTTATCCTTCAATTTCTTCAAAATACACAGGTGCTCACAAGCCTGTTTCGTTTTACAATCCCTGATAAGTAGGAAAGATTTCTTGGCAGGTGAGGAATCTCTAAAGGATAATACTGGAAAGCTTCGAAATGAACAGTCTTAGGATACAAGATACACTGAAGTCATGAAGGGCACCAGTTTTCTATAGTAAAGAGAAAGGAGACAATATTACAAACAACTTTTCCATGTCAGGAGCGACTTGAGAAACTGCAAGTCGCTTCTGGAAGGAGAGAATTGGCCGTCTGCATGGACGTTATCCAGGGAACGCCCAGATATTTTACCATCCTGTGGGAGGCTTCCCCGTAAGGGAAGCTGGAGCTGACAGATGGGAGCTCAACCCTGCCCCCTGGATTCAAACCACTGACCTTTTGGTCAACAGTCCTTTCGGCAGAAGGGTTTAATCCGTTGCACCACCTGGGGCTATTATTACAGACATGATAATGGCTGCATCTACATACCCATATAATCCTGTTTCATAATGCATATTAACTGCATTGGATTATATGGCAGTGTAGACTCATATAATATAGTTCAACATGGTTCAATCTATTTATTTATTTGCGACATTTATATACCGCCCTTCTCACCCGGAAGGGGACTCAGGGCGGTTTACAAGTATATATACATACAATATATTATATTATACAACTATATCGCAATATTATTATATTATAATCTACATTATATGACTATATACTGACCATTATAATGCAGTTCAAACTGAATTATATCGCAGTGTATATGGGACCTAGGATAATGAAAAAGAGAATCCAAGCATTATATGGAACCAGAAGGAATCACTCTCTCTGTGTGTATTTGTCAACTAATGGCAATCTCACAAAGTTCAAACAGTTTTTAAATGTAAGGGATACTTACGACCCCATTCAGATGGGTAAAACTGCACTACCTCTTATGATGCTTGGACTTCATTTGAAGCACAGAGTCTGCCGGCTCCCGTCACATCACATTGATCCACTTCTGACAGGGCTCTGTGCCTCAAACGAAGTCCAAGTGTCATAAGAAGCAGCGCTGGCAAATTCCCCCTGCCCTCAATGTGATGAGGGCGATGCTTTTACCAGTTTTGTCCTCTGAAATATAGCATATAGACCTGTTCTTCATTGGCATTCTCCAACCCAAGTATTAACTAAGGCTGACTCTGCTTAGCCTTCAATATTAAACAAGATCTGATGTCTTTAGGGGATAGTTAGAAGATATTAAATATATTGAGAATAAGGGAAGATCCTGTGTACTCCAGAAAAAAATTCTCCAGCTCATTTAGGAGATTCAACACTTTCCTAGAAATGGCAAGAGACACCTTAAAAAACATAGAAAGTTGATATTTTAAAATCCCAATTTTAAAAGTTAGGTTGAAATGTTGCTTTGTCATGTTGACTTATTTCTAGGGTATCTCTATCAGACTTCCATTTGTTTCTATACCTGCCAATATTATCCTTCAGTGATTTCCAGCTCAGTAAGTCTTTCCGGCTTATCGTGTCACCTGTTTACTAGGCTTGCTCAAATAATTCGTTTTCCCCGTTACCCGTTATTAATTCGTTATTTTCGTTTGTTTTGAAGCAATATTGAACCTTGGTTGTCCACACGCCTGGATATCGCGGTTTCGAACCGCGATTGGCCGTTTTCCGTTATGGCGCCTTTTTTTTCGTTTTTAAAAAATGCTTTTGCAAATCACCCAAACTTGTTTAATGGCACTGGGGCAACCTAGCGTGTTGTTGGCACCTTGTGGCCAATCAGAGAGCACGTTAAACCAGGGGGAGGGGCTGGTAGGACGTCCTGAATGAAAAGAGCCTGCACTCAGCCTCGTGGCTCATTCGCACCGTGATTCTGAAGAGGGTGGAAGGGAGTTTGGGCAGGCAGGCAGGCAGGAAACTTTGCTGCGTCACAGCCTCCTTGGCTGTTTTCTAGAGCTGAGCTAGGCTACAGAAGACCGGGAGAAAAGTTTGGGTGGGTGAGTTTGGGAGGTGTGGGGAAACTGTTGGGTGTTGGGTGTTGCTTTTATAATTTTTTGCAAAGGGCCTGTGGGTGTTTTTTTCCTCACGAGATTGGCGTTTTCAATTTTCCCACACGGCCAGCAATTATTCTGCTGCGCCTTTTTTTCTTCTAAAGGGTTTTTGGAAACAAGGGAGCCTGGTGATTTGGCCCTTGCCTCATGCAGGGCTGTTTTTCTCCGTGCCAGGGTCTCTGAATAAAAAGCCAACTTTGCCAAAAAGAATTGAACCTCCCATTAGTCCTTGAGAGAACTAAAAATCCTCCTTTTTGGGAAACAAGGGACCCACTTTTGCCCTTTCATTGCTCAAACAGGGCAGTCTGTCCGTTAAAGGGTCGCTTTCTGTGTATCAAAAGCCAACTTTGCCAAAAAGAATTGCACCTCCCATTAGTCCTTGAGAGAACTAAAATACCTCCTTTTTGGAAAACAAGGGACCCACTTTTGCCCTTTCATTGCTCAAACAGGGCAGTCTGTCCGTTAAAGGGTCGCTTTCTGTGTATCAAAAGCCAACTTTGCCAAAAAGAATTGCACCTCCCATTAGTCCTTGGCAGAACTAAAAAACCTCCTTTTTGGGAAACAAGGGACCCACTTTTGCCCTTTCATTGCTCAAACAGGGCAGTCTGTCCGTTAAAGGGTCGCTTTCTGTGTATCAAAAGCCAACTTTGCCAAAAAGAATTGCACCTCCCATTAGTCCTTGGCAGAACTAAAAAACCTCCTTTTTGGGAAACAAGGGACCCACTTTTGCCCTTTCATTGCTCAAACAGGGCAGTCTCTCCGTTAAAGGGTCGCTTTCTGTGTATCAAAAGCCAACTTTGCCAAAAAGAATTGCACCTCCCATTAGTCCTTGAGAGAACTAAAAAACCTCCTTTTTGGAAAACAAGGGACCCATTTTTGCCCTTTCACTGCTCAAACAGGGCAGTCTGTCCGTTAAAGGGTCGCTTTCTGTGTATCAAAAGCCAACTTTGCCAAAAAGAATTGCACATCCCATTAGTCCTTGGCAGAACTAAAAAACCTCCTTTTTGGGAAACAAGGGACCCACTTTTGCCCTTTCACTGCTCAAACAGGGCAGTCTGTCCGTTAAAGGGTCGCTTTCTGTGTATCAAAAGCCAACTTTGCCAAAAAGAATTGCACCTCCCATTAGTCCTTGGCAGAACTAAAACTCCTCCTTTTTGGGAAACAAGGGACCCACTTTTGCCCTTTCACTGCTCAAACAGGGCAGTCTGTCCATTAAAGGGTCGCTTTCTGTGTATCAAAAGCCAACTTTGCCAAAAAGAATTGCACCTCCCATTAGTCCTTGGCAGAACTAAAAAACCTCCTTTTTGGGAAACAAGGGACCCACTTTTGCCCTTTCATTGCTCAAACAGGGCAGTCTGTCCGTTAAAGGGTCGCTTTCTGTGTATCAAAAGCCAACTTTGCAAAAAAGAATTGCACCTCCCATTAGTCCTTGAGAGAACTAAAAAACCTCCTTTTTGGGAAACAAGGGACCCACTTTTGCCCTTTCATTGCTCAAACACGGGCAGTCTGTCCGTTAAAGGGTCGCTTTCTGTGTATCAAAAGCCAACTTTGCCAAAAAGAATTGCACCTCCCATTAGTCTTTGGCAGAACTAAAACTCCTCCTTTTTGGGAAACAAGGGACCCACTTTTGCCCTTTCACTGCTCAAACAGGGCAGTCTGTCCGTTAAAGGGTCGCTTTCTGTGTATCTAAAGCCAACTTTGCCAAAAAGAATTGCACCTCCCATTAGTCCTTGAGAGAACTAAAAAACCTCCTTTTTGGGAAACAAGGGACCCACTTTTGCCCTTTCATTGCTCAAACAGGGCAGTCTGTCCGTTAAAGGGTCGCTTTCTGTGTATCAAAAGCCAACTTTGCCAAAAAGAATTGCACCTCCCATTAGTCCTTGGCAGAACTAAAAAACCTCCTTTTTGGGAAACAAGGGACCCACTTTTGCCCTTTCATTGCTCAAACAGGGCAGTCTGTCCGTTAAAGGGTCGCTTTCTGTGTATCAAAAGCCAACTTTGCCAAAAAGAATTGCACCTCCCATTAGTCCTTGAGAGAACTAAAAAACCTCCTTTTTGGGAAACAAGGGACCCACTTTTGCCCTTTCATTGCTCAAACAGGGCAGTCTGTCCGTTAAAGGGTCGCTTTCTGTGTATCAAAAGCCAACTTTGCCAAAAAGAATTGCACCTCCCATTAGTCCTTGAGAGAACTAAAAAACCTCCTTTTTGGGAAAAAAGGGACCCACTTTTGCCCTTTCATTGCTCAAACACGGGCAGTCTGTCCGTTAAAGGGTCGCTTTCTGTGTATCAAAAGCCAACTTTGCCAAAAAGAATTGCACCTCCCATTAGTCCTTGAGAGAACTAAAACTCCTCCTTTTTGGGAAAAAAGGGACCCACTTTTGCCCTTTCATTGCTCAAACACGGGCAGTCTGTCCGTTAAAGGGTCGCTTTCTGTGTATCAAAAGCCAACTTTGCCAAAAAGAATTGCACCTCCCATTAGTCCTTGAGAGAACTAAAACTCCTCCTTTTTGGGAAACAAGGGACCCACTTTTGCCCTTTCACTGCTCAAACAGGGCAGTCTGTCCATTAAAGGGTCGCTTTCTGTGTATCTAAAGCCAACTTTGCCAAAAAGAATTGCACCTCCCATTAGTCCTTGAGAGAACTGGAAAGTACAGGTATCCCCTTGTAAAAAAATAAAATTAGCTAAAAAATAAATAGACGGTTTTGCGGCAGTTAAGATACCCTTAATAACATAACACGTTGCCAATCAAGAAACAAGAAATATTTTCCACCACTTCCACGACACCTTTCCATCCCCCCATCTGTCTCCTGAAAACACTCCTGCTGTCATGAAACGTTCAGCTGTACGCGGGTCTGGGGGAGCAAGTCCTGATAGTGGTAAAGGCACAGCCAGGACACTGTGGGGGGCCAAAAAAGTTAGGGTGGGTCCCATCCGTCTGGAACGCCGAACTATGGGAGTGGGTGGACTTGATGAAGAAGCCGGCTGTTCGCATGCAGAAAGTACACAGCCCTCCACACCGAGCCAGTTGTCTTATAGAGCTGAGACCACAGGACGATCAATGGAACATACAGGTTTAGCCGTCCTGGAACTACAGGTGGTGGATAGTGAGGATATAGATAACCCCACCCCTCCACCCGCTACTGACAGTGAGGAGGAGGTAGAGGAGGTTGTACCATCCAAACAAAAACTTTCTCAAGCTAACGAAAGGGTGCCCACGACTCCTACCACTGTGGGCGTCCCCACAGTGGCTGTGGGGAGGCTTAGGTCTTATATTTGGGACCATTTCCATGTCCACTCTCAGAGTGCTACCTTGGCTGTTTGTAGGCACTGTGGGGCAAATATCAGCAGAGGCAGAGACCTGAGACATCTTGCGACCTCGGGGTTGAGTTCTCACTTGAAGCGACACCATCCCTCCATATCGGTAGGAGGGGGAACTGCAAGCCCTTCCAGTGGCAGCATTAGCACACAAAGTTCTCCTGGTGAAGATGGTGGAAGGCAGACACAGTCCACCTTGGAGGATTGGGCCATTCCATTACCCAGAAAGAAAACGGGGGAAACATTACTCACACCCCAGCAGATAACCCAAACTGTGGGAGAGATGATTGCCCTTGATCACCATCCCTTCCGCCTGGTTGAACAAGAAGGCTTCGTACGCCTTATGAAACGGCTGTGCCCCCGATACAAAATCCCCTCCCGTCACACCTTTTCCAGAAAAGTAATTCCCGGCTTGTACGAGGGCTGTAAGGAACGCATTTCCCAGATGTTGCGTAGCGCCATGGGAGGACACATCCATTTTACCTCTGACATTTGGTCAAGCTTGGGAGGAGGCCATTCCTACCTCTCTCTCACAGCACATTGGTGGGAGAAGGAAGGCAGTATGGATACATCCCATCGTTGGGCACTCCTCGCGTTGGAGGTAGTTGATCGAGATCACAAGGCAGAGACCATCTGCAGCTCTCTGGAAAACATTATGGAGGAGTGGATGCAGTATAGGCCGGAAGAAATGAGGAGGGGCTTTATGGTGACTGACGCTGGGAAAAATATGATCAAAGCGGTTGAAAGTGCCGGGTTTCAGAATGTGTCCTGCATGGCCCACATGCTTCACAATACCGTCAAGGAAGGTTTAAAGAGCACGGAAGAGCAGCCAGCCAGCAACGCAAACATCTCCCTGCTGATCGAGCGCTGTAGAAAGATCGCGGGCTACTTCCACAGGAGCATCAAGGCAGCCCGGCAGCTGAGAGAGAGGCAGAGCCTTGAAGGCCTCCCGCAGCACAAGCTGCTCCAGGACGTCTCAACTCGGTGGAATTCAACCTTTAAAATGCTTGAACGCATGGTCGAGCAGCAGAAGGCGGTACACGGCATCTCCCTCACATTGGTTGCGCCAGTTAGCAAACTTGTTCCAAATAAGCAAGAGTGGGACACCATCTCCCAGCTAGTAGACATACTAAAGCCATTCAAACATGCCACTGACACCCTTTCGGACTCAAAAGCCCTTCTTAGCCAGGCAGTGCCCATGGTCTTGAGGCTAAGGAGGCACCTAGAAAGGCTTGGGGCCGGTCGAACAATGGACTCCCTGGCTGGACCGCTGACACCGCCGGCCCAGGAGGTGGTGAGGAGGTTGTCCTTTGCTGTACGGAAACGCCTTGAGCCACTTCTTTCCAGCAAGGTCCATATGCTGGCAGCCTTGTGTGATCCCCGGCTAAAGTACAACGTCTGCCCAAAAGACTTTACCGTGTGGAAGGCCCAACTAGTTAACCTTGTAAGGGAGGTCTTTGCTGCCAGGGTGGAGGAAACGGGCACAGCGGCCCCTCTTCCGGAAATGCCTGTAACCCCCAGCACTAGCGCTAGTGGCGAGACAGAAAGTCCCGGGGAGCCGGTAGGTGTTTGCCGTAGGGATACGGATCTCCAGCAGCGACCAGGAAACGTATTTTTTGCGGAGACGGTGGCCATACTAGCCTGCTCTGAAGAATCCTCTTTGCTGGCTTCTGCTCAGAAGGTGGACTCGGCCGAATGCTCGGTCAACAGGTACTTTGAGGAGCCTCCTGAGATAATATCTTGTGATCCATTGGCCTATTGGGCTTCACGCGAACACATGTGGCCGGACCTGTCACACGTTGCCCGCCAGTTCCTCAGCTGTCCTCCCACGAGCGTGCAGAGCGAAAGGGTCTTCAGTCTTGCGGGAGATGTAGTCACGCCCCACCGCAGCTTGCTGGACCCGCAAACAGTTGAGAAACTGGTTTTCCTGAAGGCCAACCTTCCCGTTTTGAATTTCCCAGATTTGGATTTTGACACCGACGGCTCATAGAGGAATAGTTCTCCTTTAATCAGCTCTGCTTCAGAGTAACTTTGGCTACTTTTGTGGGTGGCCAGGGGTGGGGTTGCCCCTTTGGACACTGTCAAACAACTCTCTCCTCTAACCTACAATGCTTTCCTCTCTCTTTTTCCTTCCTTTCTGGTTTTTATCATCACTCACCGTTGCCCACTGTTGTTTTTGGGTTCATCAATCACAAGGCGCCGTTTCCCGAATCATTGAATCATGGAACCATAGAAAAGTAGAGTTGGAATAGAACTCATGGGCCATCGAGTTCTCCCCCAACAGACACGCAGGAAGTTTCATTCAAAGCATTCCCGACAGATGGCCATCGAGCCTATGCTTAAAAGCTTCTAAAGAAGGAGCCCCCAACACAGTCCGGGGGAGACTTCCACTCCCGAACAGCCATCACAGTCAGGAAGTTCTGCTTGATGTTCAGGTGGAATCACCATTCCACTTGTTGGAACCCACTGCTCCGTCCTGTTGTCTTCAGGGCAGCAGAAAATAAGCTTGCTCCCTCCTCCCTATGACTACCCCTCACATATTTGTACATTGCTAACATTTCTCCTCTCAGCCTTCTCTTCTGCAGGCTAAACAATGATGGCCATCAGCTAATAAAGCCTCTACTCATACTGCTTGATCTACAGACCCTTATCCATTTTATTTGGAATCCTCTATACACTTTCAAGCTTGCCCGCATCTCCATTTATCTGCGTTGCCCAAAGTTGGACATATTATTCCAGGTGCGGTCTGACAACGGCAGAGTAGAGGGGGAACAGGACTGCCTTGGATCTAGACGACGCTATTCCCCAGTTAATGCAGGCCTAAAGCCCATTGGATATTTGCTCTGCCGCAAACCATAGTAGGCTCATTGTTATGTTGTTGTCCACGAGGACTCACAGACTGTTTTCTCACACAGTGCTGTCAAGCTAGGCGTCCCAAGAAATATCGCTTGGATTTACATTACGTTTACCGAAGTGAAGTTGCTTTCATTTGTCCCTGTTGAACAAAATAAAGTTACTTTTGGCCCATCTCTGTAGTCTGAAGTCACAAAATTTTTTCTCTCCCGCAATACTGACGCTCTAGAGGTAGAAGGATTTTGTGTGATAAATTACTCCATGAAATCCTTGGTATGTGTCATCCTCTTAGGGTTCATTACGGATTTCATTCAATTCCCCTTTTATTTCTTTTTGGTTCAAAAATTATTTCCCTCATGAGCCAGGAATGTTTGGTCTTCTCCAGATCCTAAGAGTTCCTGTTCAGAAAGAGCAGTGATATATTTGATGAGGAAACTTCGGATATTCATTTAAGGTGAAGGAATACGCCACAGTCATATTTTTCTGAGATATCTGTCCATCTGAACCTTTGAGGTCGTGTTTTGCCACGGGGATTAATACAACACCTCGACTTTGGCCAGCACTTCTGTAAAGTTTCATCTTTCACTGACCCATCGGCTTGAGCGGTTGTGGTCGACGCAGTGGCCGCGGGACGCCCACCTTTGGTCCCCCTTTCCCTCTGGCCGCGCACGCGGACGGTGTCGTTTCCCCGTCAGGGCATGTGCCTTTGCGGCTGCTAGTGACCTCTGGGCGCAGGTTCCGTCGAGTGCGAACCGCATTTTGCTGGCTTGTTGGTATAACTCAGAGGGTCGAAGAATCAAACACAGTGGAACACCTTCGATGTTGAAGAAAGTACTCCAAATGTAAAACTTGAGTCCCATCACCCTGAAAGGCTGTGATTGACGCTGTTACTGCGGAACGGCGCATTTGGTTTTTCTTGCCCTCTGGCCGCGCACGCGGACGGTGTCGTTTCCCCGTCAGGGCGTGTGCCTTTGCGGCTGCTAGTGACCTCTGGGCGCAGGTTCCGTCGAGTGCGAACCGCATTTTGCTGGCTTGTTGGTATAACTCAGAGGGTCGAATAATCAAACACAGTGGAACACCTTCGAGGTTGAAGAAAGTACTCCAAATGTAAACCTTGTGTCCCATCACCCTGAAAGGCTGTGATTGACGCTGTTGCTGCGGAACGGCCGCCTTCGGTTGTTCTGGCCCTATGGCCGCGCACGCGGACGGTGGCGTTTGCCCGTCAGGGCGTGTGCCTTTGCGGCTGCTAGTGATCTCTGGGCGCAGGTCCTCTGGCTATGGAAGTGTTTTTTGCTGCCTTGTTGGCAGCGACGATAGAAGAGGGTGGAATCACCGCACCGCAGAAAGCAGGACACCTCGGCCTTGTCCACCTCTTTTTGAAATTTTCTTCTTCCACTTTCCCATCGCCTTTAAAGGCAGTGTACTCGACGCTGTGGCCGCGGGACGGCCGCCTTTTGTTCCCCCCGCAATCTTGCCGCGCATGCGGACGGTGGCGTTTGCCCGTCAGGGCGTGTGCCTTTGTGGCTGCTAGTGATCTCTGGGCGCAGGTCCTCTGGCTACGGAAGTGTTTTTTGCTGCCTTGTTGGCAGCGACGATAGAAGAGGGTGGAATCACCGCACCGCTGAAAGCGGGACACCTCGGCCTTGTCCACCAATTTTCAAAATTTTCTTCTTCCACTGTCCCATCACCTTGAGAGGCGGTTGTCGACGCTGTTGCCGAGGCACAGACGCCTTAGGGTTCCCCTCGCCCTCTGTCCGCGCCCGAGGACGGTGCCCTTTGCCTGTCAGGGCGTGTGCCTTTGCGGCTGCTAGTGACCCTTGGGCGCAGGTTCTGTTTGTTGGTAGGACGATAGAAGAGGGTGGAATCACACCGCAGAAAGTCTTACACTCAGAAATAAGACTTGTAGTCTTCAACGAACTATGGAGAACTCTCGGACAGATTCAGAAAAGAAATTCCTGTTGGACATCAACGGCGTCATTTCCTTCAAGTCCATGCCATCCTGATGCTATGCCTGTAATATCACTACCTCCTTGAATCGGACGGGCAATAAAACATGGAGGATGGACCACTTGTATCTTCTAACACTCCCAGGCACTGTCTTGTTTTTGAAAAAGGAATTCTTTTCAAAAGTGCCGTTTTTTCCCACGCTCTGCCTTCCTAACGGTCAAGCTCTCACATCCGCAGGTTTCTGGACTACGGCATTGCGATGACAATGCCAGTATGCGGTCCTCCAATGTTTGCATGAAGTCTCTTTTCTTTTTTTGTCTAGTGTGGACAGCTCTGCAAAACCTCTACTAACTTGCAGACCACAGTCCACACCTACAGTGAGATGTTGCAAGAATAGATTAAAGGTCTGTCAAACCCTCCACATCCAATCCATGCTGTTGACAGTTATACATCTCTGTGGTTCCCTTTGGCTTCCTTCTCAACCCAGCTTTGGTCATTTACCTTTAATAACACCAGACACACACACAAGTCTTCCCTCTAGTTCAACGCCATAGAAACATTAACCTTACATCAGAGCCGTAAAACATTCCAGTTCCGAAAAGCCTTCGAGGACTATGGGGTGGATCGCTGGCAGATGAAGAATTGGTTTCCAGGCCAAGAGTATTTCGCACTTTATTGATTTTTAACTCTCAAACTACCTCATCTATGTGGAATTATTCAGCCCTCGGCCACAGAGCCGTGTTTTTACACCTCTGTTTTTTAAGCAGGTAATGCTGTGACAGCTTTTTTATTTTATGTGTTATTGATGCAACATTTCCTTTAAGAAATATAAATTTTTGGGGTTTAATTGTTCACATTGTATTGCTGACGGCCACGCCCCATGGAAGCTGCTCAGAGTCCCTCCGGGAAGATGGGCCGGGTAATAACAATTAAGATCTTACTGTGGTTATTAGTACAATCATTATTGATGTGATGATGTCCACAACTTCCCTGTGGAATGTCAGCTAGCTTGTGTCCACCCGGGAAGGGTGCGGCCAGGGCCGCTGATGGTTTGCTGTCATGGAGTGTGCCTTTGTGGCGGCTACAGACTGTGTTGCTATGGTCTGGTTGACACATTAGTCAGTGGGGCTTTGGCCCACATTTCACTAGCAGACGTGAAGAATACACACCCTTCCCCTTGGGGGGTGAGGAGGTGGCGTGGGGCCGGCCAACGGTGGCCGGCCCCCCTGGTCAGTGGGGCTTGGGGCCACAGTTCACTAGCAGACGTGAAGAAGACACGCCCTTCCCCATGTGGGTTCTGTGGCGTGGCCGTGGGGCCGGCCAACGGTGGCCGGCCCCCCTGGGCAGTGGGGCTTGGGAACACAGTTCACTAGCAGACGTGAAGAATACACGCCCTTCCCCATGTGGGTTCTGTGGTGTGGGCGTGGGGCGTGCACCGCATCTCTCTTCTCTCTCGGCTGTCGTTCTTTACCCCTTTGTGCGATTTGGCACAGAAGCCTCCTTGGGGGCGGCCACTCTTTCTTCCTTTTCGGGAAGCGTGCCGGCCAACGGTGGCCGGCCCCCCTGGGCAATATTTCAAGGTATGGGCCTTGCCGGCTGTGGGTGTATCTTTCTTTCCTTTTGTTTTGTTTTTGCTGCCTCACGGCCTACGTGGTCGTGTTTCCCGCGATGCACCGCATCTCTCTTCTCTCTCGGCTGTCGTTCTTTACCCCTTTGTGCGATTTGGCACAGAAGCCTCCTTGGGGGCGGCCACTCTTTCTTCCTTTTCGGGAAGCGTGCCGGCCAACGGTGGCCGGCCCCCCTGGGCAGTATTTCAATGTGCGGGCGTCGTCGCCTGTGGGTTTATCTTTCTTTCCTTTTGTTTTGTTTTTGCTGCCTCACGGCCTACGTGGTCGTGTTTCCCGCGATGCACCGCATCTCTCTTCTCTCTCGGCTGTCGTTCTTTACCCCTTTGTGCGATTTGGCACAGAAGCCTCCTTGGGGGCGGCCACTCTTTCTTCCTTTTCGGGAAGCGTGCCGGCCAACGGTGGCCGGCCCCCCTGGGCAGTATTTCAAGGTGCGGGCCTCGCCGCCTGTGGGTGTATCTTTCTTTCCTTTTGTTTTGTTTTTGCTGCCTCACGGCCTATGTGGTCGTGTTTCCCACGATGCACCGCATCTCTCTTCTCTCTCGGCTGTCTTTCTTTACCCCTTTGTGCGATTTGGCACAGAAGCCTCCTTGGGGGCGGCCACTCTTTCTTCCTTTTCGGGAAGCGTGCCGGCCAACGGTGGCTGGCCCCCCTGGGCAGTATTTCAAGGTGCGGGCCTCGCCGCCTGTGGGTGTATCTTTCTTTCCTTTTGTTTTGTTTTTGCTGCCTCACGGCCTACGTGGTCGTGTTTCCCGCGATGCACCGCATCTCTCTTCTCTCTCGGCTGTCGTTCTTTACCCCTTTGTGCGATTTGGCACAGAAGCCTCCTTGGGGGCAGCCACTCTTTCTTCCTTTTCGGGAAGCGTGCCGGCCAACGGTGGCCGGCCCCCCTGGGCAGTATTTCAAGGTGCGGGCCTCGCCGCCTGTGGGTGTATCTTTCTTTCCTTTTGTTTTGTTTTTGCTGCCTCACGGCCTACGTAGTCGTGTTTCCCATGATGCACCGCATCTCTCTTCTCTCTCGGCTGTCTTTCTTTACCCCTTTGTGCGATTTGGCACAGAAGCCTCCTTGGGGGCGGCCACTCTTTCTTCCTTTTCGGGAAGCGTGCCGGCCAACGGTGGCCGGCCCCCCTGGGCAGTATTTCAAGGTGCGGGCCTCGCCGCCTGTGGGTGTATCTTTCTTTCCTTTTGTTTTGTTTTTGCTGCCTCACGGCCTACGTGGTCGTGTTTCCCGCGATGCACCGCATCTCTCTTCTCTCTCGGCTGTCGTTCTTTACCCCTTTGTGCGATTTGGCACAGAAGCCTCCTTGGGGGCGGCCACTCTTTCTTCCTTTTCGGGAAGCGTGCCGGCCAACGGTGGCCGGCCCCCCTGGGCAATATTTCAAGGTATGGGCCTTGCCGGCTGTGGGTGTATCTTTCTTTCCTTTTGTTTTGTTTTTGCTGCCTCACGGCCTACGTGGTCGTGTTTCCCGCGATGCACCGCATCTCTCTTCTCTCTCGGCTGTCGTTCTTTACCCCTTTGTGCGATTTGGCACAGAAGCCTCCTTGGGGGCGGCCACTCTTTCTTCCTTTTCGGGAAGCGTGCCGGCCAACGGTGGCCGGCCCCCCTGGGCAGTATTTCAATGTGCGGGCGTCGTCGCCTGTGGGTTTATCTTTCTTTCCTTTTGTTTTGTTTTTGCTGCCTCACGGCCTACGTGGTCGTGTTTCCCGCGATGCACCGCATCTCTCTTCTCTCTCGGCTGTCGTTCTTTACCCCTTTGTGCGATTTGGCACAGAAGCCTCCTTGGGGGCGGCCACTCTTTCTTCCTTTTCGGGAAGCGTGCCGGCCAACGGTGGCCGGCCCCCCTGGGCAGTATTTCAAGGTGCGGGCCTCGCCGCCTGTGGGTGTATCTTTCTTTCCTTTTGTTTTGTTTTTGCTGCCTCACGGCCTATGTGGTCGTGTTTCCCACGATGCACCGCATCTCTCTTCTCTCTCGGCTGTCTTTCTTTACCCCTTTGTGCGATTTGGCACAGAAGCCTCCTTGGGGGCGGCCACTCTTTCTTCCTTTTCGGGAAGCGTGCCGGCCAACGGTGGCTGGCCCCCCTGGGCAGTATTTCAAGGTGCGGGCCTCGCCGCCTGTGGGTGTATCTTTCTTTCCTTTTGTTTTGTTTTTGCTGCCTCACGGCCTACGTGGTCGTGTTTCCCGCGATGCACCGCATCTCTCTTCTCTCTCGGCTGTCGTTCTTTACCCCTTTGTGCGATTTGGCACAGAAGCCTCCTTGGGGGCAGCCACTCTTTCTTCCTTTTCGGGAAGCGTGCCGGCCAACGGTGGCCGGCCCCCCTGGGCAGTATTTCAAGGTGCGGGCCTCGCCGCCTGTGGGTGTATCTTTCTTTCCTTTTGTTTTGTTTTTGCTGCCTCACGGCCTACGTAGTCGTGTTTCCCATGATGCACCGCATCTCTCTTCTCTCTCGGCTGTCTTTCTTTACCCCTTTGTGCGATTTGGCACAGAAGCCTCCTTGGGGGCGGCCACTCTTTCTTCCTTTTCGGGAAGCGTGCCGGCCAACGGTGGCCGGCCCCCCTGGGCAGTATTTCAAGGTGCGGGCCTCGCCGCCTGTGGGTGTATCTTTCTTTCCTTTTGTTTTGTTTTTGCTGCCTCACGGCCTACGTGGTCGTGTTTCCCGCGATGCACCGCATCTCTCTTCTCTCTCGGCTGTCGTTCTTTACCCCTTTGTGCGATTTGGCACAGAAGCCTCCTTGGGGGCGGCCACTCTTTCTTCCTTTTCGGGAAGCGTGCCGGCCAACGGTGGCCGGCCCCCCTGGGCAGTATTTCAAGGTGCGGGCCTCGCCGCCTGTGGGTGTATCTTTCTTTCCTTTTGTTTTGTTTTTGCTGCCTCACGGCCTACGTGGTCGTGTTTCCCGCGATGCACCGCATCTCTCTTCTCTCTCGGCTGTCGTTCTTTACCCCTTTGTGCGATTTGGCACAGAAGCCTCCTTGGGGGCGGCCACTCTTTCTTCCTTTTCGGGAAGCGTGCCGGCCAACGGTGGCCGGCCCCCCTGGGCAGTATTTTAATGTGCGGGCGTCGTCGCCTGTGGGTTTATCTTTCTTTCCTTTTGTTTTGTTTTTGCTGCCTCACGGCCTACGTGGTCGTGTTTCCCGCGATGCACCGCATCTCTCTTCTCTCTCGGCTGTCGTTCTTTACCCCTTTGTGCGATTTGGCACAGAAGCCTCCTTGGGGGCGGCCACTCTTTCTTCCTTTTCGGGAAGCGTGCCGGCCAACGGTGGCCGGCCCCCCTGGGCAGTATTTCAAGGTGCGGGCCTCGCCGCCTGTGGGTGTATCTTTCTTTCCTTTTGTTTTGTTTTTGCTGCCTCACGGCCTACGTGGTCGTGTTTCCCGCGATGCACCGCATCTCTCTTCTCTCTCGGCTGTCGTTCTTTACCCCTTTGTGCGATTTGGCACAGAAGCCTCCTTGGGGGCGGCCACTCTTTCTTCCTTTTCGGGAAGCGTGCCGGCCAACGGTGGCCGGCCCCCCTGGGCAGTATTTTAATGTGCGGGCGTCGTCGCCTGTGGGTTTATCTTTCTTTCCTTTTGTTTTGTTTTTGCTGCCTCACGGCCTACGTGGTCGTGTTTCCCGCGATGCACCGCATCTCTCTTCTCTCTCGGCTGTCGTTCTTTACCCCTTTGTGCGATTTGGCACAGAAGCCTCCTTGGGGGCGGCCACTCTTTCTTCCTTTTCGGGAAGCGTGCCGGCCAACGGTGGCCGGCCCCCCTGGGCAGTATTTCAAGGTGCGGGCCTCGCCGCCTGTGGGTGTATCTTTCTTTCCTTTTGTTTTGTTTTTGCTGCCTCACGGCCTACGTGGTCGTGTTTCCCGCGATGCACCGCATCTCTCTTCTCTCTCGGCTGTCGTTCTTTACCCCTTTGTGCGATTTGGCACAGAAGCCTCCTTGGGGGCGGCCACTCTTTCTTCCTTTTCGGGAAGCGTGCCGGCCAATGGTGGCCGGCCCCCCTGGGCAGTATTTCAAGGTGCGGGCCTCGCCGCCTGTGGGTGTATCTTTCTTTCCTTTTGTTTTGTTTTTGCTGCCTCACGGCCTACGTGGTCGTGTTTCCCACGATGCACCGCATCTCTCTTCTCTCTCGGCTGTCGTTCTTTACCCCTTTGTGCGATTTGGCACAGAAGCCTCCTTGGGGGCGGCCACTCTTTCTTCCTTTTCGGGAAGCGTGCCGGCCAACGGTGGCCGGCCCCCCTGGGCAATATTTCAAGGTATGGGCCTTGCCGGCTGTGGCTTTTTCTTTCTTTTCTTTTCTTGCCTCCAGTAAGTTACAACACAATCACACAATAAACACAAGCACAACACCAAAAAAAGGCCAAAACCCACAACAGGCAATGTGCCATGCTTTCTATATTTTGTAATATATATAATACAAAATAATAAATACAGCCAGACTTTGTAGCTGCAAGGATATTCAGTGCAATTCAACCAGACCAATAAAAGATTAACCTTCGAAAAAGGCGACCAGGCTTTGAAACAGTGATACTACTCTGAAACTGACCAACCAAAGATTTCCCCTAGATAGCAAGCACCCAGGCTTTGAACCACCGAGGCTATTCATTACAATTCTACCCCCCTAAAAGGCAACTACCTAACCTTCCAAGCAGCAAGCCTATTCCTTTCTATTCCACCTCACCAAACAAGGATTCCCATAAGAAAATGGCCAGGCTTTCAGGCTACAAAGCTATTATTCATTGTTATTCCACCTACCTAACAAAGAATTCCCATACACCACAGCAACGCGTGGCCGGGCACAGCTAGTGAACTATAAAATTGTGCAATAAATCTTAGGAAAGGGCAAACGCTCTGCAATTTAGCAAACAAGCAGGGTGGATTGTGTTCTCCCACTGTACCAAATTTGATCAGTATAGCTGAAAAAATGAGAGCAGGAGAGCCCCCGACCCCCCCCTGGGGCTGTTTTTGGGCGACCGCGCATGCGCATCCGCCATTAACGAATTAATTTCGAAAATAACGAATTTTCGTTAATTTCGAAATTTTTGGGGGGCAAAATTCGTAAATAGCAACAAAAACGAAAAGCTGCCCCCTCTAGTTTTGAAACGAGTTTAGAATCAAATTTTTCATGGATCGATCAAGCCTACTGTTTACTCCATTATCAGGTAGCAACAGTGAACAAGGTAGCACTTAGGTGGCCCCTGCCTCGGCTCAAAGACTTCCTTCCCCCACTGTCTTCTGCATTCAGTTTAAGGCTTGAGGTAATTAAATTTTTCTCTCTCTCTCTAGCAACATTGATCTATATTGGATATTTAGACTCCAGAGAATCAAAGCTTTTTATTCCTGCCTGGAATATGCTGCCCTCAGATTTATTCTGTATGTGTGGAGAATAAATGAGGAAGAATAAATGTAGTGGAGTCGCAGCAACAAGATTTGTTAACCACAAGATGGCAGTTTGACTGTCTCGGCTAGACTCTGAATTGATGTCGCGCAACAGCTTAGTTCTTAGTCTGCTTTGAGCAAAATGTGGAGATAATCTTTCTCTGGGGCTTTTTAAATAGTTTTTAAAAACAGAGGCTTCGCTTCTCGACACAATGTTCTATCTCCAAGCAGAGGACTACATGGGGACAGACTCCATCAGCTTGTATCTTTTTAATGATCTTCAACTTTCTGTGAAATTCCAGACTCTCTCTAGCTTCATCGGCTGTGAAATGTTAGCATTACACCTGCAATCTGAATAAAATTTTGGACACATGAAACTGAACGTTTTCAACTTTTTTGTTGAAAACAGAGCTTACTGAAGTTCTGTAACAGCTATCAGCAGAAAAGAAGATTATGGAAATGGATGGAAGCTGACAGTGTTTGCAGTGCACAAATCTGTGAGAAAATAAAGCCTAAAGACTTGAGCTACGATTGTGGAAAAGCAGGATCTGAAAAAAGTTCAGTTCAAAATTTTTGTAACAGCCAGAGACTTTCTGGGCACAATTGGGAATGCTGCTTTAAG
Organism: Anolis carolinensis; assembly: GCF_035594765.1. NCBI lineage: Eukaryota > Metazoa > Chordata > Lepidosauria > Squamata > Anolidae > Anolis > Anolis carolinensis. The sequence continues at coordinate 172,798,136 of NC_085844.1, forward strand.
CCAATAGGTTTTATGAGGGGCAGTCCTCATTTGGGAGTCCTATATCCTGAAGCCAAGCTTGTATGGTGGTTTGAGTGTTGGTCTAGGACTCTGTGAGACCAGAGTCTGAATCTCTGCTCAGCTACGGAAACTCATTGACTGACATTGAACAAGTCACACTTTCTCAGTCGTAGAGAAAGCCAATGACAAATTTGCTCCCAATGAATCTTGCCAAGAAAACCCTAGGATAGTGTTGGTATAAGTTGTGCCTAGGGCCATAGCAATAAAAATAAAAATAAAAATAAAATGGGGGGGGGGGTTGAATTTTTTTTTAGAGAACCATGAAGTATAGTTCCATAATGCAAAATAATTTAAAAATCAGTCTCCATCAATAAACATCAGTGGACACTCAAGAAAGATAAAATTCAGTAGACACTCATGGGGATTTGGTTAATCAGTTAAAATTCATGTCTAAACCAGTTAAAAAAAACCCTGAAAAATGGGGGGGGGGGGTTGAACCCCTAACGACAACCCCCCACCCCCCAGTTACAGCCCTGGTTGTGTCACATAACAGTGAGAAAGGCTTTTCTCTTCCTTCTACCACATTAGTATTTTCCATTCCCCTTACTACCACATCCTCATTTTCTTCTACACCTTGTCTGATAAACACTGCCCATTTTTCTGTATTTCCCACCACTTTTAGGATTCTCTTGTCCTGAATAACTGAATCTCTGCCATACTTGTAATCTGGAATCTGCCCATTTATGTTGTAGATTCTCATTTTAAATTCTTCTTCTGCAGTGTTACATATTTCCAAGTGGATAAAACCCACCATACAAAATGGATCAAGAAAGTTTCCTACATATCTTGGTTTTTTGTCTGTGATGTTGGAGGGTATGAAATGTGTTTTGACTGGGAATTTTTCTTTTTCACATTTTGATTTATGCTGCTGCCTTGTTGAGAAGTATTTTGCTTATATATAGCACTGACTGATATTAGTGCTGGAGTCTGGATTTGAAAGGTGAACTAAAATTATTTTCTATTTTCACACTCTGCAGGCAGTTTTAAAGAACAGGACTTCTGAGAGGGTGCTGTTATGTTAGGAACAACCTTTTGACAAAGATCCATCAAATTACATATGTATTCTCAGAATGAATGCATGTTTGAGTCTGAGTAGCACACAGTAAGATGAATCTATCCATCATACACGTTTAGTGTAAAAACCCATATTTGACTTTCTTTCTGTCCATACAGATTTGATCTGTATAGCAGGTTTGTCATTTGCTAAATACATGGGCTCAGCTCTCGGGGACCCCAGCTCATCAGTTACCAAGTGAGCAGCCTGTCATAGAAGCAACGCATATCATTTATTACTGTCAGATACCCAGAGATCAGAATCATCCTTGAGACTCTTATCCTTTGATGGCTTGGAAATAGAATGCCTTCGGAAACCTTGTGCATACAAATAGAAAATTCATGGCCTGAAAGCAACAGACACAATGAGAGAGGATTTAGGCTCAACTATAGGACTTGGATTTGCTTGGTTTAAATTTCAGTTTTGCAATGCATTGCAACATTTAGAAATCATTGTGTGTAATGTGTCCTCGCCAACCAGTGGATCACACAATATAAGGGCAAGGATCTAGAACTCTCAATACACTGAAGATCAATGGCTGCAGGGAGAAATTTCCAAAACTATTGCTATGGAATAGAGAGACAGAGTAATAATGGTTTGAGCACTGGACTCCAATTCTGAAGACCAGTGTTTCAATCTCCATTCAACCATGGAAACCCACTGGATGACCTTGATCAAGTCATACAATTTCAGCCTCAGAGGAGGAGCCCCTGGTGGTGCATTGGGTTAAACCCTTATGCTGGCAGACTGCTGATTTGAAGGTTGGGTTGCTGACCTGAAGGTTGCCAGTTTGAATCCAACCCGGGGAGAGCACGGATGAGCTCCCTCTGTCAGCTCCAGCTCCATGCAGGGACATGAAAGAAGCCTCCCACAAGGATAGTAAAATATCAAACATCCGGGCGTCCCCTGGGCAACGTCCTTGCAGATGGCCAATTCTCTCACATCAGAAGTTTCTCAAGTAGCTCCTGACACGAAAAAAAAAGCCTCAGAGGAAGAAAAAGCCTAACCACTTCTGAAAATAAGAAAACTCCATTATAGATTAATCATAGTGTTGCCATAAGTTGGAAATGACTTGGAAGCACACACCCACAACATTTGTTGTGGAAGTTGCTCCTGGAAGATTATTATTCAATCTAGGTCAGGAAAGTGTTTCAGGTTTTGTAAACTATCTTGCCTTGGAAGAAAGAGGAAGGAAGAGGGGAAAGTGCATCTCAATTTTATTGTTTTTAAACTGCCTTGCCTTCAGAAAAAAGAAGGAAGAAAGAGAAAATCAGCCTCAAATGTCTCTACAGTTTTTTTAAACAAACAAACAAACAGATACGAAGCTGTTTCTTTGAGTCTGGATCATCCCTCCGTCTCTTCCCCTTTTAGAAGTAACAGATTTTATTTTATTTTAAAATATATTTTTCCTCATATAATAATTATACTCTCTTTAAAAAAAAAAGGAGTGGGAGTGCAATTATTATGCAATGAAATATGGTATGTTGCCCTTGTATCGATAGCCTCACGGGCCACATAAAATGACATGGCGGGCTAGATTAGGCCTGCAGGCCTCGCATTTGACACATGTGATCTAAGTGGTGTGTTGTGAAATACATTAGTTTAATGTTTCCTGAATTCTAGTGTTTCGAGCGTTTTGGACTTCAGCTCTCTAAATCCCTAATCAATGGCTAAGAGAGGTGAGGTTTCTGGGAGCTGAACTCCAAAATACTTGGAGGACCTGATTTTGGGAATCATTATATTACTTGTATGTATTCCTGAAGATAGTTGGGAGACATTGTATGAGATGAAATTCAAATATCTTTTTTTTCATGTCAGGAGTGACTTGAGAAACTACAAGTCACTTCTGGTGTGAGATAATTAGCTGTCTGTAACAACTTTGCCCAGGGTATGCCCAGATGTTTTACAATTCTGTGGGAGGCTTCTTTCATGTCCCCACATGAGAAGCTGGAGCTGACAGATAAGAGTTCACCCCTCTCCCCGGATTTGAACTGCCGACCTTTAACCCTTTGCGCCACCGGGGGCTCAAATATCTGAACCCCCTTGACAACAACAACAATCATATGTACATGCATACCAATTGATAAAAGGAGATTTCAAATTGTGCTGGGTGGTAAGCCCCCCAAATATTGTTGAGCTTTATTTCCAAGCATTTGTCCTCATTGGCTGTATCAGCTTGACTTGCAGAGAGTTTCAGGTTAACAATACCTGGAGGATATGCAATCTCCATCATTGAACTACATTCAAACCTTTGGGATCGGTTTCTCAAAGTGGTTTGCTACTGATTAAGATAATGACATGGAAATCACATTAAAAATCAATCAAATACAAAATTTTAAAATTTAAAGGCAGTACTGATGTATTAATGTCAGCAACCCAGAAACAAACTGGGTTTTTATAAAGAATTGATGTTATATATGCTCAACAGCCAGATCAAAATAGAAGCTGTTTTGCTGCATTCTGGGCCAATTGAAATTTCTGCAGATGTCTTTGAGAGCATTTGCACAGTTTTACAGCACTAATTACAGCAGTCAAGAGAGACCCAGTTTGAATATAAGCCTAATTTATTACTGAAAATTATTGTCATTACTGCTTTCCTAAGATGTAGATGTGGAACCCTAACTCCTTTAATGATCTATGAGTATTTAATATATATCCTTGGGCTAATCCTAATTTCCCAGTGACCTCACTGATCTAAATTGGCTCATCCTTTTATCATGTGAATACAGAAGCATTAACTTGGATCCAGGTGGATTTATAGAGCGGGAGGAAGTGACATCCAGAATATTTTTGACCCCATAGGAATTTAAATGTACAGCATTGCAGAGTATGCACAGAATGTTTGTGGGTGCAGAATCAAGAGAATTCAAAATGCCAAAATATTCAGAACAAGAAAACTAATATTTCCATATAAATGGTGTCCAGAATTGTTCCTGGAAACAAACTGACAGGCAGTGGCGCCATTGCAACAAGGAGGTCATGTGCTCCCTATAGCCTTCTCTAGTTAACAATCTGGCCACAGCTCTTTGAACCAGCTGAAGTTTTCAAACACTCTTCAAACAGTAATCCAAATGGGATGTAAGTAAAGCATGTACCACCATGGCTAGATTTGATATCTGAAGGAATGGGCGCAGTTGGTACATAGGTTTTTAAAAACAAACAAACAAAAAAACCCACAAAAACTCCAGGCTACCAAGAAACTTGGGCCTCCAAATTCAACACTGAGTCCAGGAGTACCCCCAAACTGGAAATGTGTCTTCAGGGGGAGTAGCATAGACTGGATTCCTGTTCCTTGAACAGGAGCATGTCTGTCTTGTCTGGATTAAGCTTCAGTCTGTTGGCCTTCATCCAGTCCATTACTGCTGACAGGCATTGGTTTAGGACTAGGACAGCTTCACTGACTTTGAATGGAAAGGAGTACTAGAGTTGGGTGTCAACTGCATATAGATGGCACCACACTCCAAAACTTTGGATGACCTCTCCTAGTGGTGTCATGTATATGTTAAATAGAATGGGAGATAAAACAGAAAACCAAGAGACTAAGGCCAGGGGCTTGAACAGAAATCCCTCAGAATCATCTTTTGGATTCACCACTCCAAGAAGGAATGGAGCCAATGTAAAACAGTGCTCAGTGAGGCAGTCCAGAAGAATATAATGGTCAAGGGTATTGAAAGCTACCGGGAGATCCAGTAGAGCCAACAGAGACAGACACCCTTATCCAGTTCTTTGCATAGGTCATCTGCCAAGATGGCCATAGCTGGTTCTGTCTTATAACCAAGCCTGAAAACAGATTGAAATTGATCTATTTATTTATTATAATTTATTTCCAGTCTTTATGTTCTGCCCTTCTCACTCTGAAGGGGATTCAGGGCAGATCACAGAACACATAAACGGCAAACATTCAATGCCGATTATACAATGACAAGACAGACAACAGACAGATGTATTTTATATAGGTTTTCCCCCATCTTTTCAGCAACTTTGGAGGCTGTGTTCAGTTCCAGCCAGAGGGGGGTGCTGTCGTTCCATCTCCTTGCTGAGGTTCTTTCTTTGTAAACTTTCCCCTCCTTTTTCTGATTGAAACCCCATGCCTAAAATACTTTCCTGCTTTAATGCAGTTCCTATTTATCTACTCACATTGCTGTTTTCGATCTGCTAGGTACGTAGGGAGCTGGCTGAAGGTCAGAAGCTCATCCTAACCTGGCTTCAAACTGTCAACCTTTCGATTGGCAAGATTTACTGTAGCTGCAGCTGGTGATTAACCTGCTCTGCTAAAGCTGGCCCAATGTGTTTCCTTCATTCGGAGTTGGAAGATCATCGCACTCTTCAATGCCTTGCTCAAAAATGGAAGATTGGACACTGGCAGATAATTGTCCATTACAGAGGGGTTCAAGGATGGCCTTTTAAAATATAGACCTCATAATTTTGCCTTTTAAAAAAACTGTCACATTGATAACACATTTTGCCCATTCAGCCAGGAAGGGCAAGGATCTAGAACATATGTGTTGGCTCTCACCACTCCAAGGAACCTGTCCACATTTTCAGGTTGCACAAATTGAAAAGTATCCAAGTCGGAGGGAATTTGAGTGACTTTATCAGCAAAATGTGATGAAAATTCTTCACAGTGGGCTGTTGAGTGGTCAGTATGTTCCCCTTGAGGATCAGTGTGTAATAGTCCTTTGACAATTCAAAATGCCTCAGCAGGGCAGGTCTTTGCAGAAGCAATTGTGGCAACGCTTAGCACTGAAGAGCGAAGAGTGCCTCATTAGTAATAGGATTAAACAGTTTTGAGTGTCCTCCATCTCTGACAACCTATCCTGCTCCCTCTATAATATAGACTGATATTCTCAGGGATGTTTCTCCACCTCTTCTTCCCAAAAGCCCTTTCTTGACCTTTCAAGATATAGCTGGCTTTAATTAGCTCCCAAAGCAATTTTCCCATCTTAGAGTTTCTTCAATAAAGCTTAGTTTCCATTCTCTAAGCCATTGTTGTGTTTGCTCCTTACATCCAATCTCTACTGCTTAACCACTAAATATATAGACTTTTAACATAAAATGATTCCTTCATTGCTGTGGAGTAGGCCTTCAAATACGATCTAGCCCCTATTCAGTAAGATTCACTTTGATCCTCGTTCCAACATTGTTCTAGTTTCCACCTCACTCTCTTCATTGTTGGCAACTCCCTGGAAAATGTGGTTGGATCCACTGCCCTGTCCTCTTCTTCATTCCAGAGGTCAACTAGAGTTTCGACAGAATCGCCTGCCAAGGTGACAGAAAATTAATCAGGAATCCATTCAAATCTATCAGCCTCCTGGGGTGGACCACCCTAAGAGATTCTCCCATCCCTGTGGAGATTTTCTTAGTTTAGAACTCGAAAGATGGTTTGGTAACCCAAAATCTAATGTACACACCAGCACCATACCTCCTCCCTTTCATTTTCTGTTACTTCTATGATTGAGCAGAACATTAAAAAAAACCCTGCAATATCATCATATGTTAAAATGTAACAATCTCTGATGATAATAGGATGGTTCCACAAAGAACGGCTCTTCACTGGGCACAATATTCCTTAGCATTTTCTATCCCAATTTTGGGGTTAATCTAAGACAGCAACAATTCATCTTCTTGCATTCTTCATGCTGTATCATACTTCTGAACTAAGGTCTGATCTTTAAAAATATACAGGCAACCCTAACACTTTCCAAAATCGACTCCCAGACAATCTCAAACAGCTAATTACTCAGACTTGGCTGTAGTACAGTGTTATTAAACAGATTGGAAGGTTGCTTTGGTTTAATGAAAAATAGTTCATTTAGATAATTTTGGGATCTCATCTGTTACATGAGGGATGCATAGGGTTGCATCCCTAGAGTTTTTGGGAGCTACTTGGAACACCTGCATTTTTTTCACTTATGTTCAAATATTAAAATATTTGTATAGGAATTCCTCTCAATTATATTGAAAAGGAGAATATAAATGTGGTTTGGGAAAACTAGCAAGCAGACTTTGGATTTTTCTGATTGTTTACACCATCCTTGTCACTCCCCCACTGCATTGTAGTGAACCGAAGGTTATATTTATTGTACTGAAAAAATAACAAGCTATTGCTTGGAGCACCCACTCTCTCCTTCTTGATGTGCAAGGTTTATTGTGTTCTGATTTGATCTTCAACCTCTTTTTTTCTGCTTTTCAGAGTTTGTTTTCTCCTTCTAAAAGACCTCTGCATGGGGTGGGAGGAGGAGAGGGAACTAACTAACAACTCTGCTTATTGAAGTGTTTTCTTCTCTCAGCAAGGGGCCACCATATTTCCAAAGAGCAATTGCAGAGGATTTTCCATTTAGGGTGGTTATCACAGACTGAAAGCTCTTTAAGCATATATTGATAGTTGCTCAGTTTTATCAATATGTCTTAAGAGACCACTAATCCAGTGAATGTTCCTTTTGGAGTCCCTGCAGCCTGCTAGTGCAATGATGCATAGCATTGCTCCACTAGGAATAACAATCTCTCTATTGGGCTCAGTGTTCTGTTATGTGCTTTCTGTCACAGGAAGCACAGATAGCGTTTTATCCTGTCCTTTTGCCATTCTACATAGGCTAGTTGACTATGATTAGTGAATGTTATGGTTATTGGTTTAGTTAGTTAGTTTCAATATTGACAATACTGTATATTACACTATACCATTTTTGTTTATTACAATATTAATGTTTCACCTTTTTTGCTCCCAGTGTATTTCCAAGCAGTATACGGATTCTATAAAAACAACTGAATTAAGAGCAAAACAAGCTATCTCAAAATCCTTCAGACAGCAGAATAAAACAATGTAAAAACCAGAAAGCATAAGAAAACTTAATGGTTTGGACAACAATTAACGGACTCCTCCAGCCAGTCCCTAGGATTCTGGGAACTACAATTCAAAAAAATATGTTTTCCATGCTTCATTTAAAATCTACCAAAAGCCAGTCTAAATGTTAGTCTTTCACTTTGTCCAGAACCTTGGCAAAGATGGGCTCCTGGCAAAGATGCCCCCCCCCCCCAATTTCAAAATCTGAGAAGCTGTCACAAATGAGGACGTGTGCCCCACAAACTAATGTTTTATTTTGCCTGGAAATCTATTTTTACATTTAAACTAGGTTTTTTTTTCATATTAGGAGCGACTTGAGAAACTTCAAGTTGCTTCTGTTGTAAGAGAATTGGCCATCTGCAAGGACATTGCCCAGGGGACACCCAGATGTTTTGATGTTTTTACCATCCTTGTGGGAGGCTTCTCTCATGTCTCTGCATGGAGCTGGAGCTGATAGGGGGAGCTCATCCGCATTCTGCCCGGGTTGGATTCAGACTGGCAACTTTCAGGTCAGCAACCCAACCTTCAAATCATCAGTCCTGCCAGCAGAAGGGTTTAACCCACTGCACCACCAGGGGCTCAATTTAAACTAGGTGTTATATCAACACATTGAAAAATATGCTAAATGTAGATTCTCTCCACCCCAAAAAAATGTTATGGAGGGAGTCACTATGCTGAAGTTTATGAGTATTTCACTCTTTTGTTGCACTTCTTAATATACTATGCCCTGCCTTCTCCAGAAAATAATAACAAGCTTTTGTTCTCTCAAAAGAAAGCTTCAGTTAATATCACTAGAAACTTTGTCTTGGAACCAAGTGCAGAATAATACCGCAATACAAGGGGAAAGCAGAACTATCCCTTCTACTAAACAATGGGAGGCAGCTTCCTCAGGTGGCAGGTGGAAATAGTGGTGGGAGTCATTGTGTTATCTTACCTGTGTATTCATTTCACTGTATGCAAAGGGGAGTCATGGGTGCCACATGTTCTGTCCTCTACCCAGTAGGCCAGTTCACTACTCAAAGGACTTCTTCATATGTGCCGCTAGAATCGTCGAGTATTGCCACGAATCGCAGTGATGTTGGTGGCACCAGCCCAGGGGATGTAAGGACCTGTCGCACAACACCACACCCCATCCTGGTTTACCCCTACCTCATCACGGGAAGGGGGAGGGGGACAGGAAGCCTTCCATCATGAACTGGTGGCATTTTTTTGGTGGTGGCAGGGGTTTTTGTGCCATTTTTGCCATGGAGCCATCCCGGAAGTACTTCTCCAGGGTGTGATGGGATCCATCGGGCTCTGTGGCAAAACTGCCAAAAACCCAGTGCTGTCATCAAAAAACAGTCCATGTGAAAAGGTCCCTAGATGCAGTGGAAGACATTAATCCATTTTTGACAGGGGAAGTGCCATTTTGCTATTTGCCTCATGCAATGATAACTCTGTCAGTGGGACAGTGAATTCATTCCTGTTTTCATATGAATTCTAAAGGAGATATCTCCAAAATAGGTTAAACACTTAGCTCCTTTAAAATTCAGATTAAAATATGGAGCGAGTTTACCTTCCCATTGAAATGGGAACCACCAACTGCCAGTGGTCTCGGGCTACAATGTTAACTGCTTCATTGCTGGAATAAAATCTTGTCCCTCGCCCCCCCCCCCCCCTTTCCCGGGCACACCATGGTTGTGCATTACTGACTCATTTAGTTAGTGGCTTAACCTTCAAGGAGGAGTTAGCATGAAAGAAATATATCAGTGTCAACAAATGAGATGACAAAATTCAACACAATTTTATTTCCTTCTGTTGGTCTCAGAAGCAAACAACTAAGCAGTATTAGCCTGTATGAACACTATCCAACTTGGTAATGTGATATCATATCTATGAAAAATTTGTACAGTGACATGGCAAAATGGTATGCCTCTTGCTTGGAGTGAGCAACCTCATAATTATGAAAATACAAAGTTGTTCCTAATATTTTTAAAACTGCTAATTATATTCCTCCATGTCCATCTTATTGCTGCTAATTAGATTTATCTTAAAGAAATCCATGCTGCCATGCCTCTCCAATACATGAGGTGTGGTTATTATGCAGTCCGCCACTACTTGTCACTTCCCCTTATGCCAACTCCTTAGGCTCATTAATAGTTTTACTCTTGTCTGAATTCCCAGTCCTCTTCTTAACATCTTTCTGTGACAACAGAAATATCATTAAGAACATAGGAAATTCTGGCTGATCAGACTAAGGACTGATCTTGTACACTGTACCACTTTTTATTCCTACGCATCTATAGCCTCTACTGACTTTAAAAGCATCTTTCTATTTGAGTTCCTCCAGTATCTGCTACACAGAGGCATGTTACCAATATATTTGGCTACTGTGGTTCTTGGAGGTCTTTAGCCCCCTTTCCGCTGAATATTTTCTGTTAGGCTACAGTGCTGTGCACCATACTTGGGATTAATCCTAACATAACTCAAAAAGATTCAGTTTTGAATAAACATACATTGGAATATTTCAGAGGCAAACATGCATCTGCTTAGGATGCATGTACGTCCTAAGGCCCTTGGTATCTACTGAGGTTTGATTCTAGAACTGCCCATGGATAGCTGTGGATCGTTGAATCCATGGATGCAGAATCCATGGATATGGAAGGCTAACTATATTCCATAGAGATTTGTTTGCATCTCTTTCTAAGAGTTTAGGCATAGAATGTATCATACAATTTCCTGTTTGTGGTTCTAGCTGCAAATTCTTCATTTCTGCAGTTAATAACCTGAATTTGTCCATCCTATGTTTTACAGTCTATATTTTTTTCTTTCTTTCTCCTCCAGAGGACAAGTTACAAACTTCTACCATTTTATGAAATATTTAGCATTTGCATGCCAGGTTTTTATGAAGAAAAGACTAAGCCTTTTTAATTTTTCTGCTAGACTCTGTGAGTGGATGGTGGAGGTGTGGGACTGGTTCATGTTCACGTTGTGCTTGAAAATATGGCATACTACCCAACCTCCCAAAGCAGTTACTTTACTTTCAGCTCAAGAACAGAAAATGGATTGTTGGTGGACAGAAAAATAGATTAAGATGGTCTTAAAGCTAACCTAAATAATTGTTGAATAAACATCAAGAAATTGAAAGCCCTGGGACTTTAGCATCCTAACTGGAGGTCAGCTATTACAAACAGTGCTATAACATTTGAAGAGGCACGGATAGAGAGCAAAAGGGAGAAATGTGTTGAGAGGAAGATGTGTTAAGCAAATTCTTGTTGGGAGTACTCTCCATCTGAAAGTCAATGTCCTCATTATGAAAGACTAGATCTCTACAGTCACTTATGGATCCACTGCCCAGACTCTACCCTTGGAAGACAATCATACTTGGCTATGCGGAATCGCCTATGATGATAATGACTACTTATCTCTTAAGGTAAAGGTAAAGGTTTCCCCTGACGTTAAGTCCAGTCATGTCTGACTCTGGGGGTTGGTGCTCATCTCCATTTCTAAGCCGAAGAGCCGGTGTTGTCCGTAGACACCTCCAAGGTCATGTGGCCAGCATGACTGCATGGAGCGCCATAATCTTATCTCTTAAATTCCCCCAAAACATTTACCCCACCAGTCCTTTTTTTAACAAAAAGGTTGTCCCACAAAATAAGTTGCCTGATTTCTGTTTCAAGATGAAGTCTGAGAAAATGCCACAAACAATGGAATGTATGTATCATATTAACCAGTATCAGCAGTGCTCATTAGCATTAACCCTGAATATGTCTGTCTGTCTCAAATTACAGTGGATCATTTTTGCATGTTCATATTATTAAAATATATGCTAAGATAACTAGCAGAAAAAAATGTACTACATGAAGGGTGTGTGTTCATGTCTCGCACAAATTTGAGTGCAGACAACATCCTTGACAGACTGTTTTAAGTCCAGTGTGACATGCATTTACATTGTTTTATTTCTCTTGCAGAGCATAACATCTTCCCTGTGGAGATGCATTGACTTAGTTTCATTTTCACATTTTGCCAGTGTCTCTACAGTCTTGCATTTAAATTGTCTCATTTCCTTTCAGATACAATGACATCATCTCAGCAGAGGCCCATTCTTACTATCCTGAAAATTCAGTAATGTCATAAGTCATGATTGAAAAAGGAAAATGCTATGTAGGGTGAAACATTTAGCTGGCTGGACACATGATTCTGTGTCTCATATACACTACTGTTGTCCTCCATTTCTCTTATGGTTCTGTTTTTATGGCTCCTCTTTGCTTCCTTTCCCCATTATATTGTGTTCCTGTTCAGAACAAAGGGCCCATCTAAAGTGCATCCTTGTTTCAGGACTATCCTTGGTTATTTTTCATAGAGGTGGAAGAGACTTCATGGGCCATCCAGTCCAACCCCCTGCCAAGCAGGAAAATCACATTCAAAACACCCCTGATAAATGGCCATCCAGCCTCTCTTTAAAAGCTTCCAAAGAAGGAGCCTCCACCAAACCCTGGGGCAAAGAGTTCCACTGCTGAATGGTTCACACAGTTATGAAGTTCTTCCTAATGTTCAGACGGAATCTCCTTTCCTGTAGTTTGAAGTCATTATTCTGAGTCCTAGTCTCCAGAGCAGCAGAAAACAGGCTTGCTCCCTCCTCCCTGTGACTTCCCCTCACATATTTATACATGGCTATCATGTCTCCTCTCAGCCTTTTCTTCTGCAGGCTAAACATGCCCAGCTCTTTAGCCACTCCTCATAGGGCTTGTTCTCCAGATCCTTGATCATTTTAGTCACTCTCCTCTGAAACACATTCCAACTTGTCAACATCTCCCTTAAATTGTGGTGCCCAGAATTGGACACAGTATTCCATATGTGGTATGACTAACAGAACATGTTTTGCTTCTTCTCCAAACTCATTCTGGAAGTGAGCACTGGGGCAGATTAGATTCTTTAAGGCAGTTACACTGTTGTAAGCTATACATCTGACATCATAACTTGGTATTCACATTTGCAAACATAGTATAATTGCCACAAGAACAAATTCCTCCAAAGCCCAATTTAAAATCCAGACAGCCTTATGGAGCAAATGACTTCTGCAGCACTGGTGAGTGCAGCACACCCAGAACCATCTGGCCAATGAATGATGGTGTGCCAAGGAGTTGTGATGGGACCATTTACAGATCTTTGCTTTCAAAAGTTGCCTCCAACAGTCTTTTTCCCTTGGTCATTCCCAGTTCTATCTTGAACAATGGAACACATGAAAAAAGGGAAAAAACTTGGGTAAGTTACAAAAGCAATACTGTATTTGCATTGTCCCAGGTGGCAACTCCTAGACAACAAAAATATCTGGGAGAATTTCTGCAGGGGGCGAAGGTCTTGTGTCACATAAGTGCTGGATTCAGGTCTCCTGTAGATTACTTCCAGAACAATACCTATACATTTAGGGGTGGAAAGACGATTTAAAAAGATTTTTAATGATCAGAAAATATTCCAAGTGTCCGGAAACTCTAACAAGAAGAATCTTGGAATCATGAGAATCTTTGCAACATGAAATGAAAGGATAACTTTTATTACATTTCAGGGACCCAGAGCTATTGAATAAATAGCATACAGGAACTTACAAATCCCTTCTAGCTGTGGAAATAAACTATACAGACGCGTACTACACAGTGTCAGGTAATACCCTGATTGAAGACATAATCTGTACAAAATTGACAGGATGATGTTTTCTGCAGAAAACAGCTTTTTCTTTGAAAGAAGCAACATTTTCTGCATAGAAAATATTGTTTCAATGGAAAAATATTAATATCTACTCAAAATATTGTTTTTTGCTTAGAAAGTGCTGTAATTGAGAATTCATGGCTGATTTACCAAAGAAATAAAATTTTATGTGCAGATAACAGCATTCCTTGCATATGAATTAATATTCATGAAGTCAAATATTACTTTTCACACAGAGGATGTTGTTTCTCCACACAGACAATATAGTTTTCTCTGCAAAATAGCTATGTGCACATTTTGCATATACTACATGTCCAATTGCATATTTTTTCTGCACACAAAAATATTTTCTATGCAGTGATTTATCTGATCATTGAAATAATATTTTACACACAGAAAATGTTTTTTCCTGTACAGAAAATGTTGTTTTCTGGGCAAAGCAACTATGTTCAAATTTTACACAGAATAAGTCCTACAAAAACTGCATGGTTCTCACAGTGGAAAGAAAATTGCTGAAGTTATCCATTGCTACCTCAAAGAGGAAGCTTGGCACCATCTATACTGCCATATAATATAGCTCAATGCAGTTAAACCAAATTCTATGAATCTGCACTGACCATATAATACAATTTCAAACTGCATTATACATAAATGTAGATGAGACCTTTGTGAAAAATTACATCCCTAAATAAACCCATAGCCTAAATCTGCACAACTGAATACTAATTCCATGAAAATAGTAATATTGTTAACATGCTTCCTATTGATTTGCAGAAGATTGCCACATTACCTGTCAGTAGTGATAGTTATGCTTATGGTGCTCTGCTCATTATATTCTGTTTCAAAGTAATATTATAAATGGCTTTAGTGCTGTTTTAATCCCAACTTGTCTATGTTTCTAACTATAAATGTTTTTATTGTGATTTTCTGTCTTGTGTAAGTTGCCTTGAGTTTCAGTTTGAAAAAGAGATGGGGTATAAATAAAGTGGATAACTATTTTTATAATATTCCATCTCAGTTAATACGGTATAAAATGTGCCTGATTTCTTATAATCAAATACTGAAATATTTGGGGGTTGTGCTACATTGTGTTGTGATTATTATAAACCTCCCCCTTAAATGAACCTTAAATAAAAGAACGATCTTATGAATTCTGGTCCCGATCAATCATAGATTGTGTGGAGCAGACACCATTTGTGTGTGATCCTCTGAGAGAAGCTATTGTAAGTTGAATGACAAAAATATTTCCCAATTGCCCAGCTTCATTTCTGCCAGAAAATGAAATTCTATAAAATGGAATCTCCTTCCCAGCTTGATAAAAGCTACATCAAAGAATATTAGAACACACATCACAAACATATAAATCCACTTTAATGTAGAGATACTTTTGAGCACTGCCAAGATAATTCAAGAATAGAAACATTTGTTAAAGCCACCCCTGGGATTTTGTGTCTATATGCATTTGTCAAAGAACATAATATTGAATAATGTATACGTAGGTTGGTAATCCAAGATAAATTAAAGCTGTATACTTGAGTTCTTCTCTTAAAAATCTTTAACTTGTCAATAATAGGCTTCTAAATGGCTATGGTTAAAGTAACTATCTTAAAATTCTGTTGGGAAATGATGGCTAGAACCTACAAAATGAACTGAAAGGGTTGTCACCTATGTAATTTGCTTTCTAATATAGTTGGAGAGCTAGTAGAGAAATAAATGGGGCGGGGGAGATTACTTAAAAGAATCTGGGAAGGCTCTGAGCAACAGGAGTTTTATTCCTGAGATTATTATAAGTAATTACATCCCTTTAATAAAATCTTGAGATGGCTTAAAATAAAAACTTTAAAAAAAGATATTGGGTGAAATATCAAATCAAACTTCAGTAAGGCCCCCTTATCCATGGATTTAATATCCATTATTTCACTTACCCACACTCCTAAAATATTCCTTCCCAGAAAAGCTGTTTGGCAGCTTTTGTGGGTCCTCCAGGGTGATTCTATGGTATTTTAGTCCCAACATAGTCAAATTATAGAGTTCACTATTATCTGTAATTTCAGATATCCACAGTGTGTGTCTTGGAATGTCTCCCCCATAGAGACAGGGTCATACTGTACTTTTGCAATAGCTTTCACAAACACACCACAAAATCAACAGGGCAAACTAAAAAACCAGGACTGAAGCAAAAACAGATAAAAAGGTTTTCATTAAAAGGACGTTATTTGTAGACATGAGATCCAAGTCATGCGATCTTTCCTGGAATTGAAATACTACCGCTAAAAATGTTAATGTGAGATTTGTGTCTTGCCTGTATTGCATACTGATTGCATCATCCAGAGTGTACTATAGTCTGGAAAGAGTTAATTGCTAAGAAGCTGTGATGTCCTTGATGTGTGGCTAGAGCTGGGGAGTATCCAGACACAAGTGTGTGCATTACTGATTGCGTCTGTTGAGTCGAGTTCTGTCTGCCTAGAGTGAGAGTCAAGTCCTGTGTTCGTCTATTGTCTGCAAGTCTGTTTGTCTTGATATTGCTGAAGTCAGTAAAACTTTGTATATAGTTTTACCAAAGTCTCGGGATGTCTCTTCGTTCTGCGTTCCACTGATTCCAACCAAATACTGCTGCGCTGCAATTATTCTGACAAAAAACACACTGCTTTTTAGTAACCATCTGTTTCACCATACTTCATAGCAAAGCTTGAAAAAAGCTCCAGGTGAGTATCTCAAATAGGCATAGATGGAAAGCCCCATTGGAATGCTTAGAAATTCATAGACAAGGAAAAAATATCAGAGAAAAATAGCCAAATTCCAGGGTGTTTTTTTTAAATAAAACCCTCAAATTAGATTTTAAATAAGATTTTCATATCCCTTTGTTGTTGTTATGTACCCTCAAGTTTTTTCTGACTTATGGTGACCCTGAGGCAAACCTAAGGGCTTTCTTTGCAAGATTTGTTGGTGTTGCCTTTCTCTCAATCTACTTCCAAGTGCAAATAAAGCACCAATGCTCCCAACAGACATTCTATTTTCAAAATATGTTTGTTCCTACAGATAGAAATCTGTTTTTCTTCCACTGATTGCAGCAGAGAGCCATTCTTTGTAAGATCTGGAATGCCTGTTGAAATTGGCCCTCAAACTTGTCAAAGTTGCCTACAGTTCAACTTCATGATATCAACGGTTAAGGATAAATGATTAACAATGTAGCTAACTTTTAAGGTTGATATATGAGAGCGGGAACATGAAAGCAGCTATATTTTCTATTTTTGATAAATACTGAAAGACTGTAGTCTTGTACAGATAGATTCGACTTACAAACAACTCATAGTTAAGAACAGGGGTGAGACAAATAGGAAGTGAGAGAAATCTACTCCCAGAAAGGGGAATTCACTCCTGAAAGAGTTATCATAGGGAAAAGGTGTCTCCACTTAAGCTTTCTTGCCAATCCTTACTTCCACAACAAGACATTTTTTTTCAAAATGCAATTATCACAGGGGCAGAAAGTGAAACGAAATCTTCCTAACAGTGGCACAGACAGCAAAAGAAACACCACAGGGATGTTAACTTACATACAAATTCAACGTAAGAACAAACCTACAGGACTATCTTGAACTGCCTGTATTCCACAAGTATGCACAAAACTGAGTTCTGTCCTTCCTGGAGGTCTACAAGAAACTGAATATGTCAGTCACTTGACATGAAATCTGCTGCAGTGGATCATTTGGATGACGGCTACAAGTTGCTTCAGGTTTCCAGAAACGGGATGATGTCAGATGGATGATGTTAAACCCTTGTGCCAGGAGGACTGCTGACTTGAAGGCTGGCTTGCTGACTTGAAGGTTGCTGGTTTGAATCCAACCCGGGGAGAGTGCAGATAAGCTCCCTCTATCAGCTCCAGCTCCATGCAGGGACATGAGAGAAGCCTCCCACAAGGATGCTAAAAACATTAAAAAAAAAAAACATCTGGGTGTCCCCTGGGCAACTTCCTTGCACACCAGAAGTGACGCAGTTTCTCAAGTTGCTCCTGACACACACACTCACACAAAATCAGATGGATCACAGCTCTTAACAATTAGATACAGGCTGTATCTACACTGCCAGATAATGCAGTTTCAGAATGCAGATTAACTGCATTGAACTGGATCATATGAGCCTACACTGCCATATAATCCAATTCAATGCAGTTAATCTACATTCTGAAATTGCATTATATGGCAGTGTAGATACAGCCACAGTTTCTCCCTTGTCCTATGTTCTCCCTTGTGTTTCTCAGCATGTTGTTGTTTTTTCCCTGAAGCACACACTTTTAAATTCAACTACTGTATATACTTGAGTATAAGCCGACCCGAATATAAGCTGAGGCACCTAATTTTACCACAAAAACTGGAAAAACTTATTGAGTATAAGATGAGGGTGGGAAATAAAGCAGCTATGGGTCAATTTCAAAAATAAAATAGATATTAATAAAATTACATTATTTGAGGCATCAGTAGGTAAAATGTTTTTGAATATATAAATAAACTGTAATTTAAGATAATAATAAGACTTTTATAAGATAAGACTATCCAACTCTGAATACCTATATACTTAAATAAGCTGACCTGAATAGAAGCCGGCCAGGACCCTGAGGGGAGCTTTTTCAGCCCAAAAAAAGGGCTGAAAAACTAGGCTTATACTTGAGTATATACAGTATGTGAAATAAATGTGTTTCAGTCATTCTGTGAATATGTATCTTTTAATGCAGTTTTTGGAGATCAATTTCTGTGTTTTTTGGAGCATGAGTAATAAATACAGGAACCTTAACTATTCTCTTGAATGAGTAGGGTTGAATTCATTCCCAGTTCATACATTTCAGAAGAAGGTGCTGGCAAAATCACCAGCGAATATTCCTTGCCCAAGAAAAAATTATGAAATTCATGGGATTGCCATAAGGAAACAGGCAACCTAAAAGCAAACACACATCATAATTGACCTTCAGTTCATTCACAATGACCTTGTTATTTTTTTCCTGTAATTTATACCTTCCTGCTTGAAACTTTCTTGATTTATTTGCACATCACATATACATTATGTGACTTTTCTTGTTAAGTCTCCATTGGAAAAGGTGAATGTTTAATGTTGCTTTTAACAAGATCTGATAGCTTAGATCCCCCGGGGAGTAGTTTGACAGGCCCTGTGTGAATATATTTGATTAAAATTATTAATTGTTAGTGTGAGAATCAGAATTGAAGAGTGTTGAAGCAAACTTACTTGCCTGCCTTCATTCTCTCGACTCTCAATCCTATGCCTTTGATTATCTTTGTTTCCAGACATATGCATTTTGTATAACATTAACGGTTAAAAAAGAAGAGGAAGAAAATTACTGGAACATTAAAAAAATACACTTGAATCTGACCAAGTAAACCTTCTTATCCTAATCTCTTATTTCTTATTCATATCCTAATCTCTTAATAAGCATGAAAAATAATAGAGAAAGCAGGGACTCTCTAGATTGGCTGTCATCGTTTTGTGGAATTGGAAAGTTATTTTTCTGTCTGTTGTAATTTCCTTTTTCAACTCTCTTCCAGAAAGGGCTTTACTGGATGATGGTAACGTGTTGCTTCCAGTATGATTGATCATATAAATAAATAGTGACTTAAGTCCTCCCTCCTTTGCCATTTATTTTCACAACTTACAAAGCTGGAAAAGTTACTCTTTTGGACTTTGATTTCTAATTTCCAAACAGTACACCCAAAGAGATTCTGAGGTCCACATTCAAATGGTATTCCCAACTAAACCTTCTGAATTAATAACAGCCAAACAAGTGTTGACTTCCCAAGATCACTGCCATTCCTTTCACCTTCTACTGGTGTTGTCGACCGCATTTCTAGGGGATCGGGCCCCTTAAGGAGAGAGCCGATCCGGTCCTGAGAGAACGGACCTTGGCGGAGCCAATAGGAGAATATGAGCCGCAATACAACCTGGAGCCGAAATGAAGAAGGTCCGCCAAAGTTGAAGGAAAATCCGCCAAGGAGTCTTTATTGAGCGATTCAGCTGAAAAGGACACTAGTAGCGATCATTCAGCCTACTAGCGTACCATATAATCAAAATACAGCCATATTTATACAAAATTTCAGTCTGACAGCCCTTTGAATTTCCCGCCCCGCTCCCCCGCCCATCTGATCGCGGATAGGCTAGAAGGTTGAATGAGGCGGGCTTTCGTTTCCCGCCTTGCTCTGTTGGCCCAATAGGGAGCTGCTTTTTGTCCCCACTCGAGCCAATCAGGAAGGAGAAGTCGGGAGTTATTGAAACAATGAAGTGACAGGGCAGGAAATATCATATTAATTCCTGCTAGACCGATTTCTAAAGGGATTAATGACAGCAATCAAGGGCTCCTGTCACGTATAAAGATTTTAGATATGCCTTGGGGTTTGCCTTGCAGTCTGGTCTGATGTCCTCAGTCAGGTGGTTGGGTCCGGTCCTCTGGATCTCTTCAGCTGTGCCTGGAAGGTCCCCTGGACTCTAATGCCCTCCTCATATTTTAAAGGCAGTTAGAGGGATTTTTAGAACATTCACACGCATGCACTCAGGGAAAGGGAGGGAGAAGGACCCGAAAGGAAGAAAGGAGATTGTTGGGGAACTGTGGAGAGTGAAAGAGTGCCTTTACTATAAAAGTAAACCAGGATTTTGACTGTATGTTTATAAGGAGAAATGGGGATGCTAGGAGTTCCCTTCACAGGGGAAGGAAGGGGGGGGGAGAGAGCTTTGAAAAAGGAGAATGTTGAAGTGCATTTTGGCCTAGGAAAACATGAAGTGGAAGGGAGAGAGAGAGAGAGAAAAAACTCACATATAGGAAAATAAATCCATTCTTCCACCCCCCCCCCCCTTTCTCCCTAAGATAAGGGAGGTTTGAGGAGAGAGAGAGAAAAAAAAGTTAAAACCACAGAAGCAGCAGGATTTCTCTAGGGGGGGAGGGTGGTCACAAAATATTAGGGCTTGAACCTTTGAAAATAGGGAGGTGAGATGGCACAGAAGAAAAGGGGAGAGAGAGAGCATAGCACTAAGCTAGTCCATTCCAGCCCTCCTTCCCAGAAAACTATATATCACTGGTGGCTTTTAAGGCAAAGGGATGAGTAGAGAAGAGTTTATAGCCCACACATTACATAAACACACAAAATTTAGTCAACACTTTTCTGGGAGTCCCCCTCCCCCACCCAAATCCTTTGCCATGCTTCCCAGATGGGAGAGAAAGAAAAGGGGAAATTAAGAAACAGAAGCAGCTAAAGGAATGCCCCCCTCCCCCCTTTGCCCCTCCAAAAACAGGAAGAGAAAAAAAGTGTCCTCTTTGCACAATCTCCCCACGGCCCCTCCTTCTCCTCTCTCTCCAAGAGAGGAATGGGCGCAGAGAGAGAGCCTGGTGGGGGCAAGAGAAGGAGGGGGGATGGTGGGGTGATTCTTCCCATCTGAGGAAAACTCTGAATGTGGCAGGAGTTGAGTGGCAGGGGCAGATACAATTTTGGGGGGGGGGGCATCAGGCTTCAATGGAACGGCTGGGATGGGGGCTGAGAGAGAGAGAGAGAGACAGGAACAGAAAAGATAGATCAAGGAAGAAAACCATGAAAAGGAACCAAACTTGGTTCCCAACATTTAAAAGACAGACAAAACTCCAAAATCAGGGCAACAAACAAAGAATACTACTCAGAGAACAGGGGAGCCCCAGGCAGGACTCAGCCAGTCCCTGAAGATGGAAGGTTTTTTCCAAAGATACACAATAACCCCCAGAGAGGGGGGGGGGGGCTGAGAGAGAGATTCAAAAAGGGGAGGGGTTTTGCAGGGTTGCCCAAAGGGATTGGGTGAAGAAAAGAAAAAAAAGAAAAAGGGAAAGAAGTCTTTGGGGACACAGGACCCTTTAGTTTGAGCTAACTTCAAGATGTGACCTGACGATTTTGAAAGAATGCCAGATCAAAGATCCCACTTGCAAATTGTAACCAACAAAAATGCAAATTGACAGTCTAAAAATTTATGTTCCTCTGGGATCTTTGGGGAGTTTCTGGAGTTATGGGTAATGTTTTGAAAACAAACAGAAAAGAAGAGGGGAAAAAGGGGATTGAACTGTGACTCAAAAAAAAATTCAAAAATAGATAGCTTTTAAAAGGAGGGAGAGAGGGGAAAATGATTCTTTGGAAAACTATTGATTCAATATGCAGGCTTCAGATAAAACAGAGGATGGCAATGGATGTTTTATGGTCTCTGAACAGTCCGTTCCTCCTTCCCCTGATGGTCCTCATCTCCCCACGGCCCCTCCTTTCCCCCGTTCCTCTTGACAAAAGGACGAGCAAGAGGAAGAGAGAGGTTAAGGGGGGGGGCGCAAGGGGGATGAGTTTTGGGGTGGAATGGGAAAAGGCTTAGAGGGATTCGGTTGGGGGGGGTGGAGAGGTGAAGAATGGCTGAGTGTGTGTGTCTTGAGAAGGGGAACAGTGTTTTGGATCAGGTGTGTTTCGGGGTGAGAGGGGAGGGGGCTGGGAGCCCTCCTCCACGTTAGACTGGGCTGAACTCTCTGGAGGGGAATTTCTTGGGGGGGGGGATCCCTGAAGTAAGGGTTCCCTTGGAAGGCCAATTTGGGAGTCCAGGATCAGTGTAGGACTCAGGGTGAGGAGAAAAAGTAGGGATAGGGATTGGAGGAGGGGGCTGATGGGGTGGGGAGAAGGCAAGCAAATGTGTCCAGAAAATCCTCTGGAGGAGGGGGTAAGGGGAAAGGGTCTAGAGAGGAATCTTTGGGGGGGTTGTTTTTGGAGCCCAAATCTCTGCATGGGAAGACCTGGACCCCCTCCCCCCTCCAATTCTCTCCCTGGCTTTAGGGCCATGAACATCGCGGCATAAGCAAGCTGGAACCACCTGCCCTCCCCATGGTGAGTCACCTTTAGGTCAACACTCCGAATTCGGCGACTCAAGGGGGGGGGCAAGCTGTTCCCCTTCAAGGGCCACAAGGGGCCACTTATGCGCGCTGAGTTGGCCCAACCTGGCCTGCACCATGTTTTTCGATGCAAGCCCACCCCAATTGGCCAGGATCTTGCCCAATGGAGAATCCCTGGGGATGTCTGCTGGGGTGGGACACCCTAGACGTGCTGAACAAACACCCATCCTTAGCTCAGCCCCTGCCTACACTGACAGTTAATGGAGTAACGACTCACCCAACCGGCCGGATGCAGCTCGTCCTTTCAAGAGTTCCTTCCACTAAGGCTGAATGGCTGGCGTTCGTGGAATCCGCAGGTGACCCGGGAACACAACCGTTCCCCTACCCCACGATCCTTGAACCTGTAATCTGCAAGCCAGACAGTTCTCACACGCCTTCAGGTGCCAGATGTTCCCGCGTTTCACCAGGAATTTGTTACCGAGCCCTGATCCGAAGTGCAATACCTCCAGAGCTCCGCCCACCTGGGTCTCAACAACGGAACCGGTTCCCTTTTTTTCAGGGCGTCCCCTGTTTCACGTTGGCGCCTTTCCTTCGAGGAGCTAAAAATCTGCTTCCTCCTATCTGGCTCCTTTGTTCAGTACCCTGAATCAGATCTAGAGAGAGAAAGGGACTGCCAGAGAAATTTGGATGTGAAATGAGGTCAAATTGTTGGTCGGAGGGCCCTCCTTGCAGCCGTTTCTCTCCCCAACCTGTTCCAGAATATCTGGACCAAGGTCGCCGCTTGGAATTTTAGCCTAAAGATTGATTTTTGGAACTTCCAAGCAAGTCCCTTCATGGTAAAGCCAAATTATGTTGTCGACCGCGTTTCTAGGGGATCGGGCCCCTTAAGGAGAGAGCCGATCCGGTCCTGAGAGAACGGACCTTGGCGGAGCCAATAGGAGAATATGAGCCGCAATACAACCTGGAGCCAAAATGAAGAAGGTCCGCCAGAAGGTACTCCTGTCACGTATACAGATTTTAGATATGCCTTGGGGTGTCAGAGGTGGAAGTAAGGATGGGTAGTAATGAGCCATATTTACAGGCTCCATAGGGCGCCTTCCTGAGGTGTCCTGGAATTTCCTTAGGATGAGATATGACAATGTTTGCCTTGGGGGCGAATCACCTTTAATTCGGCGACTCAAGCCTTATATTGTCCATGCAATCTGAATTAGATTGGGTTAAGCTGTGGCAGATTATCCTTTTGTTTTTGGGAAGGGAAGCCTGGGTCATAGAAAATGGGACAGGTTCTGGGGTTCAAGTTGAGTTCGAAATATTTCCTATTTGATTTCATGACTTGGCAATTATATGAAATAAAATGAAAAATAAAATAAAGTTGGAATATAAACCCTGCTGGGAAAAATACATATTTTCCGGGGATCCCAAAGAGTACAAATACATATAGGCAGACAGATAGATTTCATGGAAATAAGGGAGAATCCATAAAAGTGAGTTACATTGCATAAGGGGGAATCATGAATGATATAAACAATTGAAAAACATTTGATAAATACGAAGTTCATAACATCTGGGGAACCCAATATGGAAATTCATAAAAGTGGAGTTTTAGCAGCATGATTTTACAATTCATGAAGTTATTATCTCTTGCCTCAGAGTGCAGGGATAATCCACAGTAAACTCCAGTAAAAAGTCTCAATCACCTTCTACTATAAATATATGGAATATAGAACATAAAGTCTTGATTTTTGAACTATCTTTTACAAAGTCCTGGGGGGGGGGTGGTCACCTCGATCACACTGGAGAGACTTTGAATTGTACACAGCATGTACCTAAACCCTAGACTAAACCATCCTCAGTTATTTTAGCAGTATAGCCTAATGAATAAAGCATTCTACTCTGATGCTGGTGCTATCATGCTGATATACTATGGTTAGTCTCAAAACTGCCACAAGTGCTCTTTGCATACAAATGTGAGCTGGGAAATATTGCTCAGTCACAGATGTCAGGGGATGATGCCTCTTGTTGAATTGATGATGTGGGGTGTAAGTTACGTTGCTATTCCCACTTCTCTGTAAAGCAGGGGTCCCCAAACTAAGGTCCCCCAGGCCAGATGCCGCCCCCCAAGGTCATTTACCTGGCCCCAGCCTACACTTTAGAATTAGGATCGCCCTAAGTCTGAACCAACTTGAAGGCACACAATAACAACAATCCTAATTAGCTTGACTATCTTGGCAACCAAAAGCAGGCCCACACTTTCCATTGAAATACTGGTAAGTTTATGTTGGTTAAAATTGTTCTTCATTTTGAATATTGTATTGTTCTTTCATGGTTTTTTTTGGTTTTTGCACTACAAATACAATATGTGCATAGGAATTCATACATGTTTTTTTCAAACTATAGTCTGAGGGACTGTGGCCTGCAGCTTATAAAGTTTGAGGATCTCAAGGTGGTCTAATTCAATTGTTGGCCTCCACAAATTCTCCATAATTCATAGTACTTTTCATGATAGGTCAGTGGGAGAGGATGGGGGAGACTGGCCCAAGATCATCATGCCTGAATATGGAATTGAGCTTAGGTATGTTGTAGTGTAGAGGTTTGAGTGTTGGTCAGGTTTCGAGGAGACTACCCCATCTACACTGCCATATAAAATCCAGATTATTGGCTTTCAACTAGATTGTATTAGTCTACACTGCCATATAATCCAATTCAAAGCAGATAATCTGGAAATATATGGCAGTGTAGCAGGGGCCCAAGATTCAAATCCACATCTGCCCCACTGAATAGAATTTAGTTCAATCTGTTCCCTAATCTATATTGTTACTCTAAATCAGGGGTCCTCAAACTTTCTAAGTGGAGGGCCGATTCATGGTCCCTCAGATTGTAGAGGGGCCAAAATATCATTTTAAAAAAAACTGAACAAATTCCTATGCTCACTGCACATGTCTTATTTGTAGTGGGAAAAAAAACCCCAACAACAATCATTTATTTATTTATTTGCTACATTTATACCCCACCCTCTCTACCCCGAAGGGGACTCAGAGTGGCTTACAAGTTGTATGCACATACAATATATTATATTATTAGCATAGCACAATATTAGCATTATATATTACTATTTTGTACTATACCATTATACCGCAATATTAGTAATATTACATTTAATATATAATATATAATATTATTATATTATACAATATTATTATATTGTATTATTATTAGCCACCCTGAGTTCCCTATTGGGTGAGAAGGGCAGGGTAGAAATACTGTAATAAATAAATAAATTGTATTACATTATAATATTTTTGTTGTTGTTATGCCTGCAAGTCATTTCAGACTTTGGGCGAGCCTAAGTCTAAAACTGAAGGCGGGGGCCAGGTAAATGGCCTTGGAGGGCCGCATCCGGCCCCCGGGCCTTAGTTTGGGGACCCCTGCTCTAAATGTTGCTCTTGTCCTCTGTAGCTCCTCTGGCCTTTTGTGAAGCCCTTCAATTTACATCTCAGAGAAGCTTTTATATTTATTTATTTTATTTATTACAATATTTATATCCCGCCCTTCTCACCCAACAGGGGACTCAGGGCGGCTTACAATAAAACAGACATATAAAAACAGTACAATACACTATAAATCAGTTAAAAAATTAACTTACATATAACATTCATAAAATGCATTTATAAAATATAGATAGGCGTGTACAAGTTTAAAAGACTGGGTCTGTCAATTGAGTTCCAGTATACATAATAGTAATTAATGCTGCTGATTCTTATTCGAAAGCCTGGCCCCACAACCAAGTTTTTACCTTCCTACGGAAGGATAGGAGGGAGGGAGCCTGCCTGACTTCAATGGGGAGGGCGTTCCATAGGCGGGGAGCCACTACTGAAAAGGCCCTGTCTCTCATCCCCGCCAGCCGCACCTGTGAGGCTGACGGGACCGCGAGCAGGGCCTCATCCGACGATCTTAAGCTTCGAGGTGGGTCATAGCGGGAGACACGTTCGGACAGATAAGCTGGGCCGGAACCGTTTAGAACTTTATAGGCTAAAGCCAGCACCTTGAATTGTGCTCGGTAGCTAATCGGCAGCCAGTGGAGCTGACGTAACAGAGGAGTAGTACGCTCCCTGAACGCCGCTCCAGTTATTAACCTGGCAGCTTCCCGTTGGACTAATTGAAGCTTCCGAACAGTCTTCAAAGGCAGCCCCACGTAGAGTGCGTTGCAGTAGTCTAAACGGGATGTAACAAGGGCGTGGACCACCGTGGCCAAGTCTGGCTTCCCAAGGTACGGTCGCAGCTGGCGCACAAGTTTTAATTGTGCGAAGGCTCCCCTAGCCACCGCTGAGACCTGGGGCTCCAGGCTCAACGATGAGTCCAGGATCACCCCCAGACTGCGCACCTGCGCCTTCAGGGGGAGTGTGACCCCATCCAGCACAGGCTGTAACCCTATACCCTGTTCGGCCTCCCGACTGACCAGGAGGACCTCTGTCTTGTCTGGATTCAATTTCAATTTGTTGGCCCTCATCCAGTCCGACACAGCGGCCAAGCACCGGTTCAGGACCTGAACAGCCTCCTTAGTGACAGGTGGGAAGGAGTGACAGAGCTGGACATCATCTGCGTACAGATGACACCGGACCCCGAAACTCCTGATGATCTCTCCCAGCGGCTTCATGTAGATGTTAAACAACATGGGAGACAGTACAGAACCCTGCGGGACCCCACAAGTCAACGGTTGTGGGGCCGAGCAGGCGTCCCCCAATGACACCATCTGGGACCGACCCTCCAGGAATGAGTGGAGCCACTGCAGGACAGTACCTCCAAGTCCCATTCCCGCGAGGCGTCCCAGAAGGATACCGTGATCGACGGTATCGAAGGCCGCTGAGAGGTCCAGCAGAACCAGCAGGGACACACTCCCCCTGTCCAGTTCCCGGCGAAGATCATCGACTAAGGCTGTCTCGGTACCATGCCCCGGCCTGAAGCCAGACTGTGCCGGATCCAGAAAATCAGTGTCCACCAAGAATCCCTGGAGCTGCGAGGCAACCACATGTTCCAAGACCTTGCCCAAATAGGGGAGATTGGAAATAGGCCGAAAGTTTCCGAATTGAGTGGGATCCAATGATGGCTTTTTCAACAGCGGCTTGATCACAGCCATTTTTAGGCTCACTGGAAACTTGCCCTCCCGAAGGGAGGCATTCACCACCACCTTCACCCACTCGGCCAAACCCCCTCTGGCTTCTCTCACCAGCCAGGATGGGCAGGGGTCTAGGATGCATGTGGTCGGTCTCGCCTCTCCAAGGATCTTGTCCACATCCTCGAGCTCAACCAATTGAAATGAATCCAACAAAACTGGACAAGCAGGTGCACTCGTTACATCCTCAGAGACTGCCGTTAATATGGTGTCAAAGTCGGAACGGATCAGAGCGACTTTGTCTGCAAAGAACCGAGCAAATGCTTCACAGCGGGCTGCCGAGTTATCAGGGCTCCCACCTTGATTGGTGGGAGTTAACAACCCTCTGATAACACGGAACAGCGCCGCCGGACGGTTCTGTGCGGACGCAATGTTGGCCGCAAGGTGGACTCTCCTTGCAGCTTTGATTGCTGCGGCATATGCCCTAAGATAGGAGCCGAGCCGTGTTAGGTCTGACTCGTTATACTCTGATCGCCACACGCACTCTAGTTCCCTCTTCTTTCGCTTCATCGCTGCCAGCTCCTCAGTAAACCAAGGAGCTGGTTTAGCTCGGTTACTCGAGAGGGGACGCTCCGGAGCGATCGTGTCTATTGCCCTAGTCGTCTCTCCATTCCAGAGAGAGACCAGAGCATCAACAGGATCACCTGCCGAGGAGGCGGGAAATTCCCCAAGAGCCGTCAGGAATCCTTCTGGATCCATAAGTCTCCTGGGGCGGACCATTTTAGGTCCACCACCCCTGCAGAGGTTGGGGGGCGCAGTAAGTCTAAACCTGATCAGGTGATGGTCGGTCCATGGCAAAGGAGCGATGGTGAGTTCCTCCACACCGCCACCTTCCTCCCATCCCTGACAGAAGACCAGGTCTAGTGTGTGCCCCGCACTGTGGGTGGGACCAGATACGAGTTGGGACAGCCCCATGGTTGCCATGGCGGCCATGAAGTCCTGAGCCGCACCTGAAAGGTTAGCCTCGGCATGGACATTTATGCTTTTCAAGAGTAAAGGAATTGCCTTTTGAGGTCAAAAGGCCAAAGGCTGTTGACTTGGTAATCCTACTTCAATATAAGTGCTAACATGGAGGGCTAGGGCTGCTCTCATTTCTTGCTCTTCTGTATCTTGCAGGGCCTTGGATAATGAGAGAATGCTCCTGCAAGTCAAAACAGAATGTTGCCCTTGGTCTTTAGCAGCTCATTAAGGACAAATAGGCTTTTAGCTAATGAAATTCGAAAATTTGTATTAAGCGCTTCATAATGATATATAGACAAAAAGGAGCTACCATCCTGGGTAATTGGGAATTTTGTCTTTTTTTCTTCTGCGTGAACATCATGAACAATATTGCCATTGGTCTCCACTGAAATAATTAATTGGGCTATAAAAGGAAAGTACCCATAGCTTTTGAGGAAAAAGTAGCTGTAACTGTGTGGGCATTAATACTTCTCTTAGTACTGCAGTTTCTCAAGTTGCTCCTGACACACACACAAAAAGGTACTGACCTGAGATATGGCCAAGGAAATTATGAAGTTGTCAATTATGTAATAAATAATGCACATACAGAAAGCCAGAAAGCACTCCACTGAGGAAGACAAAGAGATTTCATTTGCCTTATTCAGGAGGAAGGGCATATAAAGGCAAAGGGCATCTCAAGAATGGAATGGACTTTACTCGCAGGATGTGATACACAAGTTTGCATAACTATAGTTCTATCTTGAACTACATTACAAGACAAAATTCCAGTTGTGCTATAAGCTTGTAGGCAATGATAGCCAAAGCAATCCTGCAGCTTTAGCAGTTTAAACTAATGGAAAGAATCACATTAATTATAAATCAGTATGGCTACTGGTTATTACGGTTGTACGATCAATTAAATAAAATGTTTCAATGTGTATGCACCCTACTTGCCTCATTCCCACAGGCCTCTGAACAAACCTCTGAGAATGCCTGCCATAGATGCAGGTGAAACATCAGGAGAGAATGCTACTGGAACATGGCCATACACATCTTGAAAAACCCAGAAATTTTCGTTACTTTTTCGTTATGTAATTACGCAAGCATCCATGGCTCCTTTCTCTCTCATTTTTAGAGCTACGGGGATCAAACTTGCTACAATGGTAGAACACATTCATCACTGTTACACCTCCCCCAAGTTTCAGAATGTTTCACACATTCACTGATTTTTTTGGAATTTTAAAACGTTTTTGTGAACAACATTTTTAAAAAAGTCCTACAAGAGCTATCTTCTTGAATTTCTATTTCAAAGAATTCAAAACGCCCCACCCTAAGCTACATTTCCCAGAATTCTGCTCGCTTCCCACATTAAAGTCTCAGTGTGATGGTGTCTGCCTGTCTCTCCCTGAACTGGCCATATGCCAGAGGGACTTCTTTCTTGCCTGGCCATCCAACCAGAAATCCCTCCCTCCCACCTGCCCAACCTGGGCCCCCCTCACAGCCCCCTTTGGGGAAAGAGAGGGGCTTCTCCCTCCACTCCGGCTTAACCATCCTCCTCTGTGCCCTTTAGGGGAACCAAACCCAGCCCTTTTGGGGGAGAAGTGGTGCCTGCAACAAAGACCTAGAGCCATTTACGAAACTTACATAACTCTTCCAAAAGCCATAGGTCAGTGATTTGAATCTTAAGTTTTTTGCATGGGCACTCCTTGCATTTCTTAATATTGAGAGGTATGTATGAATCTTACAAAACAGATACAACAAACGAGGCACAAACAAATTTTTGCATAGCCCTACTGGCAATGTCTATGTGAAAGCTGGATAGTAAAAAAAAGTTAATAGGAGGAAAATCAACTCAACAGAAATGTGGTGCAGAAGAAGAATTCTATGGTTAGTTTGGGCTGCTGAAAAGACAAATGGGTCCAAGAGGAAATCAAACTGAACTCTTCCTGACGAAACTGAGACTGCTATGTTTTGGACATATATCAACAGAAGACATAACTCCCTAGAAATGACACTAATCCTTGTTAAGACAGAAGGAAGTAGGTAAAGAGAAAGACCATATGACAGATAAATAGACTCTGTCAGGGAAACCACAGCCTCAAGTCTGCGAGACATGAGCAGGGTGCTGATATAACAGGATGGCTTGGAGATCTTCATTCATGGAGTTACTATAAGTCAAAATTGACTTGACGACAATAAATGTCTTAGACTAATATATGATGTATGTGAACAAAACTACTGGCTTGTTGACCATTTCTTCAAACAAAACTATGTTTTGCTTACACAAATGAAGTATTCTTTGGTAAAAACAACACAGAAGAAAGACCTGAAATATTGTCCAGCCTTGGCTAAATATACAGGTGTTTTTGTTTCTTGGATGAGGCTTATGTCAATATTATCATCATTGTGTTGTTTGCCTATATATAAAGAAACCTCCTATAGTTGTTATTAACAAGCACACTATTAACAGCATCCTGTAAACAGTCCTGAAATAAATTCTTAATATTGAGGATATATTACAGAAGTTTCAATCTCTATTTTTTTTAAAAGACACGCATGAAAGTATGAAGAAGCTTGAAGCACACTGCTGTTTCGAAGCTCACAATTATGCAAAATCCCTTTCTCACCATTAGTGTGACATTCACAATCTGCCAGAGCAAACCTTAGTAGATTAAGTGAAATGGGTTTCTAAATTGTATGTTATTGACTTTCCAATTATGCAGGCAATGGTAGGAAAGCTACCAGAGGAGATATAGATTATAGGATCTCTGTCTCAAGAAAGATCTGCAAACAAAAGAGAGAGAAAGAGCTAGGGATCATCCTGATGAATATTTACGAGTTCCTGATGAGGTGGAAGGGGATATGTAGATAAATAAACAAAGTCCACGTGACAAGTAGCAGACCAAAATGGCATTAAAGAAGAAATCATCCCTGATGAAGGCTTCAGTAAAAGAGAAAATAAATCTTTATAGTTATGGTATTTAGCCCCTGAATGAACACATTGAAAACCATAATGTAGTACAATTACAGGAACTTAATTCATTTCTTTGTTGTGCCATTCTTCACATGGGCAAGCCTATCTTCCTTTGTAATTACATTTGCTCGAAATCTGCCACCAGAATAGAAACTGACACTAGGATGACAAATGGAGGCAAATGGACCAAGGCAAGCAAAGTACAGATTTATTAACCCTTGTCTGTATATCAGCACTACCTGGGAAGGACCAGGTGCTTTCACTCTAGCACAGCATATAGCTTGACTCATCTGATTCAGAGAATAGGCAATCCTGAAATCCCATCCAAGTAACAGAACTGAAGGTAGAGTCACAATAAACTTATATTTGAAAGGGACTTTTCAAAACAATCTTATGAAACTCAAGTCAAACCTAACTGTTGCTGCTCCCAAGAAATCAGTAGAAGGCTTGAGCATAATTATCTTGTTTTGGACTGATGTCACTGTGTCTGTCTTCATGATCTATGATTTAGGATGCTTTTGGAAGTGAATACCTCGTGCCACATCACATACCAAGCACTTGGACAGAGATCATACGCCTTCCAGATTTTGTTGGACTGCAAATCCCTGAAGTATTAACCAGAATGACAATTGTCAAAGAATGCTGGGAGTTGTAGTTCATCTACTGTCTCAAAGCCAACATGGGAAGATTCAACTTGGCTTTATGCCAATCATGAAACACTAAGAGAAGGGAGAGTGAGATGTTTTATTGGATTTCCCTGGAGGGCCTCATCATCCCCATCCTTGCCCTTAATGAACCATGGAGCAAATTATGTGGTTTGTGTATATTATTGTGTTTTAGGTAAAGGTAAAGGTTTCCCCTGACGTTAAGTCCAGTCATGTCTGACTCTGGGGGTTGGTGCTCATCTCCATTTCTAAGCCAAAGAGCCGACGTTGTCTGTAGACACCTCCAAGGTCATGTGGCTGGCATGACTGCATGGAGCGCCGTTACCTTCCTGCAGTACCTATTGATCTACTCACATTTGCATGTTTTCGAACTGCTAGGTTGGCAGGAGCTGGAGCTAACAGCAGGCGCTCAAGCCGCTCCTGGGAATTGAACCTGGGACCTTTCAGTCTGCAAGTTCAGCAGCTCAGCGCTTTAACGCACTTCACCACCGGGGCTCCTATTGTGTTTTAGATTATTATTATTATTATTATTATTATTATTATTATTATTATTATTATTATTATTATTGTTATTACATAATTTCCAATACAACAGAAAAGATAAATAATATATAAATAAGAAAAAAAGAGAAAGAAGGAACAGAAAAGAGATTTTAAAAATAAAACAAAGAGCATTAAGAAAGAAGTTTACACATGACTTCATACTTTCCTAACAATGGTTATGTGTTTTATTGTGGATTTTAACTACTCCAACATAAATACATTTCCCCCCACTCTCTATAAGATGCAAACCAGCCCTATAACAAGACAGTGGTATTTTGCTCATACTAGGTATTATAGTCTGGCAACCATCAGAGGATTTTTCTGAATGTTCAGAAAATGAGGGGGATGATGGGTTTCAAAGTGAGGAGTCTGTGAGTGATAGGAGATAATTGCAGGCAGTCGAAGCTGATGTTTTGGATTCTTCAGCTCATTCCCAGGCTGCACCCATTCCTTGGGAGGTCTGATTTGGCTACGGTGGTCCATGATCTGGTTACATCCCGTTTGGACTACTGCAACGCGCTCTACGTGGGGCTGCCTTTGAAGACGACCCGGAAGCTCCAATTAGTACAATGGGCAGCAGCCAGATTAATAACTGGGGCGGCATACATGGAGTGTACCACCCCCCTGCTAAGCCAGCTCCACTGGCTGCTGATATGCTACCGAGCCCAATTCAAAGTGCTGGTTTTGATCTACAAAGCCCTAAATGGTTCCAGTCCAACTTACCTGTCTGAACGTATCTCTTCCTATGAACCATCAAGAACACTAAGATCATCTGGAGAGGCCCTGTTCTTGGTCCCACCTGCCTCACAGGCACGGCTGGTGGGAATGAGGGACAGGGCCTTCTCAGTGGTGGCTCCTCAGCTGTGAAACTTCCTCCCCAGTGATATTCGGCAGGCTCCATAGCTTCTGAGTTTTAGGAAAAAAGTAAGACCTGGCTTTGTGGGCAAGCATTCGATGAGTGAATTCTGTTGGCTTCGACTTGGTCCGGATTAAGGTTTATGTACAAGGTTTTGTGGACGAATGGTTCAAGGATTTTATACTGTATGGTTTTAGATGTATTTGTTGTATTTTGTTAAATTATTCAATTGTTTTAATTGCTTATGTTTTATCTTCTTGTATTGTATATTGTCATTGAATTTTTGCCAGATTGTGAGCTACCCTGAGTCCCTTCAGGTGAGGAGTACGGGATGGAAATGAGGGAAATAAATAAATAAATAAAATGGGGGAAAGTGAAAGTCCCATTTCCCTTTAGAAAAGGCCTGGGGAGTTTTCAAGGGAGAATAGATTAGACCTGAGAACACAGGGAATGAAAAGCCAGCAAACTAGATATTCTCAGAGGATTCAAGATAAGACCTTGAAGTCTAGATGTATCAGGCATGATGTCATGGGTGTCTTAGAGGGCTTGAATTAAATGGTTTGGTTTCAGGGCTTTCAGAGGAAACAACGTTGCTATAGGGGATTAGTCTCCTGTTCATGATTCCTGTTCAATATTCCAAGTTCATGGTTCCTGTATTATCAAGATTCCTGTTTCATGTTGCTGTTTTATGCCTATGTTTCTTTGGAGAATTTACCTTGGAGAAGTTCTTGTTGTCATGTTCATAGATATACATTTGGATTAATTCTCTATTTTTGGGTTTCCTTGGCTTTGTGTTCTATCCTGGGATTTTTGGATTACTGCTACTGAACTCTAGCTTCTTTGGAGAATTGCATTTTATATCTGTACTGACTTTGGTGGATTTGTCCCTTTATCTCTTTTTATATTCTTTCTTTAATAAACATTCTTATATTGGATCACTAGACTCTGGTGTGGTGCTGGATGAAAGGGTGCTCCAGTGCTAGGGTGCAACACTAAGAAGGAGAGATGTGCTTAATTTAATTGGCAATTTCCTAGCAGTGATTAAATAGACATTAAGGCGGGCCCAGTGACAAAAAATATTTCCTCCAAACCAAGAACACACATGATAGGTCCTGCTTAGGGCCATGTGGCTTTCAGCACTTTCCCATCCAGAGACTAGTTAAATATACCTTCCATTGACAATGTAGAAAGAAGTACTTGCCAAGGAAAAGGAGGAAGGATTAGCCAAATGACCTCTCTGGAGAAAAATGGCTTGCCTCCACTTCCTGAGTTGGAGAATTAAAACAGAAAATATAATTAGGTGCTCCAATACAATAGGCAGCATTACATTTATGAGCAATTGCCAACCCAGCATACTTACAGTTGTGTAATAAGACCAGGTGGGGTTTATAGTCCACAGAGTACAGTAATAATTTTCAAATGAGCTGCCTGGAGTGTATTACTGCATGTTATGAAATAGAAATTATGGATCAAAATAATAAAACAGTCAGATGTGAGCACTAACAAGGGTCATAATATGGACATGGGTGAATATAAACAATGTGTGTTAAACAGATAGCATTAATGAAGGATAGAACTACAAGTAAAAGAGGAAGAAATGAGTATAATAGGGGTATGGAGAGTGTTGCCCTTAAAAGTAATTTTTGATGACCAAAGGTATCTAGTTTTTATTTCCAATTTAGTTTCATGTTTGATGGCTGGCTTGATTGTACATTTAATATTCCATCAGTGCTGAAGGTATAACATACTCCAATACCTTTGTAGGGTATCAAAAGAGCCAATGCAATTCTACATCCATACAGTATTCTCCCGCCTTGCCTTCTGGCACTTGCTACACTATTGCTCACCAGCATTATAAAATGCTCAGATTGAAGCAAAATAATAGCATAGCAGCTGGGACTTTTTCCAGTTGGTAAAGTCTTTTTTCAGATCACCTTTCATGAACTTCACTGGGAGAAGATGCTGATAGCTTGTGATGATAGGCATTATCTGAACAACACAGCCAAGGGGTGTATTCTCCCTTCTGGATAAAGAAAGAGTAAATCTTGTATTGGTTTAAGTTGCATTTATTTGTGTCAGTATCACAGAGGAGTAATGAGATCAAGGGAGACAACCATCCAATGATGATAACCAATATTTTTGATACTTAGAGCTATACTGTCTAATCTCTGACGAATTTATTTTCAGCAGTTTTATAAGTTTGTAACTATCTTTTAATCAACACTTGAAGAAAGGTGTCTTCATTTAAAACAATACTCTTTTGCTAATGTCTATTGTTTTAATTAGAATAAAAGCTTTCTTTAAAGTTTTTTCCCCTCATATTCTTTTCATGTATCTTTTTGCTTGGTGTCTGTGCAAATATTGCCCAAAAAATTCTCATCTCCCAAAGGAAGGAGAAGGAAAGTCTCTGCAGAGGTAGAAATGGAGAATGTGAAAATTAACAGCTTCCCACTGAGCTACTGGGTCTTAAGGAGTTTAAATCAGTGTTTAATGGCTGCTTAAGAGCTCTACTTTAGAGCAGAAGCTAGACCATTGACTCAAGGTCCTTCTACACATGCCCTAAAATGCAGAAGAAACTGTAATAAAAAGGGTGTGTGTGTGGTTAAAAACGTTTAAAATGTGCAGTTATTCAGATGAACAGCTGAAAAACATGTGTTAAAAAGGTATGCTTAAAACCCTATTTCAGCCAAAAATATGCATATTCACATGACTGTATATCTCTGCAGTCAAGGAAAACACATGATTTGATTTATAAATTCTGGTGTGGACTGCTTCAATGCATGTCTGTGTTTTAAAATCCTGAAACTGCTGATCTGAGCTGTAAACAAATGGAGCCATGGACACACAGGTGGCTAAATGGAAGACAAATGGAAAGCTATTGCAACGAGAACTTTCTGCAACCAGAGAGAATATGTCAGGAGAATATTTGCTGGGAACTGACAGGTCTGTGTTTGGACTTGATGTCAAATCCTGTGATTTTTTTTTTGTCCCACTTATTTGATCCACAGTAGCTTCACAGTACAAGCAGTCTCTTTTATTGCATCAGTTTGGGAAGCAGGAGAGGCTTATGGTGCTTATGACCTTTGGGGAAATCTTTTGCCATTGTTTACATTAAGGTGGGAATTGTACAGACTGCCAGATGATTGATACCAATATGAATTATTGGTTCGGTCCAGTAAGTGGGAAATATCTAAGGAAGGGACTGTATCCACTGAGTTCAAAAGGAAAGAAAATTCTAGCAACTTTGGGTGACACCCTGTTCAGTAATTCACAATCAGAACATAACAATCTTGTAACTACTGGGAATTATGTTTATTGGTCACACATTACCTGCAAACCTACACCTTGGTTGAAGGGTTTCTGTAGTGCAGCAGACTGCAGGGCAGGAAAATTATGTCTGCAGTGCTGCCCTGGTTAGAGTGCATTGAGACAAGCAAAAGTAAGGTAGTAGGACCTTGAGGTATCTCCCCAAATGACTGTTTTCCATGTGTCTTATGACTGGGAGAAGACTCCAGTTATCATTTCCCAGAATCCTGATCTGCAATATTTCAGAAACTTTTCACTTGAGGTGTTGGTCAGTTAATTTCTTTCTTTTCTTTTTTTTTTGAGTGGCAGCATCAAATAGAACTATGACAATAGAACTATGAAAATTTAATCGTCCAGGATCTTGGCCTCCATTTTTCAAATGCTTTTCAAAAAGTTAATTTTCTTATACTTTGTCCATAAGACTCCCACCCATTTCTTCTGAGAAAGAGGGAAAAATATTTTTAATATTGTTGTCGACCACGTTTTAGGGGATCGGGCCCTTAAGGAGAGACCCGAGCTGGTCCTGAGAGAACGGACCTTGGCGGAGCCAATAGGAAAATATGAGCCGCAATACAACCTGAAGCCGAAATGAAGAAGGTCCGCCAAAGTTGAAGGAAAATTCCGCTAAGGAGTCTTTATTGAGCGATTCAGCTGAAAAGGACTCTAGTAGTGATCATTCAGTCTACTAGGGTACCATATAATCAAAATAAAGCCATATTTATACAATGTTTCAGTCTGACAGCCCCTTGAATTTCCCGCCCCGCTCCCCCGCCCATCTGATCGCGGATAGGCTAGAGGGTTGAACGAGGCGGGCTTTCGTTTCCCGCCTTGCTCTGCTGGCCCAATAGGGAGCTGCTTTTTGTCCCCACTCGAGCCAATCAGGAAGGAGAAGGCGGGAGTTATTGGAACAATGAAGTGACAGGGCAGGAAAGATCAGATTAATTCCTGCCCGGCCGATTTCTAAAGGGATTAATGACAGCAATCAAGGGTTCCTGTCACGTATACAGATTTTAGATATGCCTTGGGGTGTCAGGGGGGGAAGTGGTGATGGGTGGTGATGAGCCATAATTGACAGGCTCCACAGGGCACCTTCCTGAGGTGTCCTGGAATTTCCTTAGGATGAGATATGACAATGTTTGCCTTGGAGGCGAATCACCTTTAGGACAACACTCCGAATTTGGTGACTCAAGCCTTATATTGTCCATGCAATCTGAATTAGATTGGGTTAAGCTGTGGCAGATTATCCTTTTGTTTTTGGGAAGGGAAGCCTGGGTCATAGAAAATGGGACAGGTTCTTGGGTTCAGGTTGAGTTCAAAATATTTCCTATTTGATTTCATGACTTGGCAATTATATGAAATAAAATGAAAAATAAAATAAAGTTGGAATATAAACCCTGCTGGGAAAAATACATATTTTCCGGGGATCCCAAAGAGTACAAATACATATAGGCAGACAGATAGATTTCATGGAAATAAGGGAGAATCCATAAAAGTGAGTTACATTGCATAAGGGGGAATCATGAATGATATAAACAATTGAAAAACATTTGATAAATACGAAGTTCATAACATCTGGGCAACCCAATATGGAAATTCATAAAAGTGGAGTTTTAGCAGCATGATTTTACAATTCATGAAGTTGTTATCTCTTGCCTCAGAGTGCAGGGATAATCCACAGTAAACTCCAGTAAAAAGTCTCAATCACCTTCTACTATAAATATATGGAATATAGAACATAAAGTCTTGACTTTTGAACTATCTTTTACAAAGTCCTGGGGGGGGGGGGGAGGGTGGTCATCTCGATCACAATATTACAATATTGTTTTCAGCTGATGTTACAACTGGAAAGTTTGCATAGAAACCCAAGCTATATTCTTTCCCCGTGGCCTTTTAATGTTACCAGGATTTATTACTTTTGCTTTGTAAATAAATGTCCAGGAGAAAGCACCAATTCGACTTAAATCTAATAAGCACATTTTTTCCAATGTAGGATAACAAAAGTGATATTCTCCCCTGCAAGCCATCTGCCTCCTTGCCAAAAAAAGAGAAACAACAAAGAAAAAAGCAAACCTACAAAGGAACACACTGAAAACTTGCTCTCTGTGTGCAAAAAACCCCACATCATTGCCACACTTCTGTTGACTTAACACTAATTCATCTGCCATTGTAGAGAATTTCAAAAGTCTAGTTGTACATTGTGTTTGTTTCAGAAGACATTTAATTTAAGGCTTCTTCATAGCTATACATATGGTTAGGAACATTTAAATTTTGCAATGAAGAAGATTCATTAAATGGCTGCAAGATATTTTCTCCTGAAAAACTTCATCTGCCTTATAGGTACTTTGCTATTTATCTAGTTCCCTGAAAAAATAAGGACAAGTCCTGTAAAAGGCCAGATAGATGTACCCTGTTTCATGAACTTTGGCTGAGCCAAAAATACAGAAAGACCTTCATGGAAAATGTTTAGAATACTCTGCTAGACTATTCAATATATTTGAAGGAATCCTGTAGAAATTTGTATAGTAACTTTCTAAATACCTCACCAATCCAAGATTCTGTTGGACTGTTAAAATGGTATTGAAGTTCACAATATCTTACTTTTATATTGCTTTATAATCTTGCACTACTTAATCCTTTTCCATACTTGTATATTTTGTTGTGATATATATGAATGTATATGTGTGTTATGGAGCCCCGGTGGCGAAGTGCGTTAAAGCACTGAGCTGGAGACTGAAAGGTCCCAGGTTCAAACCCCAGGAGCTGCGTGAGCGGCCGCTGTTAGCTCCAACTCCTGCCAACCTAGCAGTTCGAAAACATGCCAATGTGAGTAGATCAATAGGTACCACTTCGGTGGGAAGGTAACGGTGCTCCATGCACGATAACAGCCTCCATGACCAGCTCCACCGGCGAGGATCAAAACAGCCACATACTCTTGTTGCGAGCCCCTCCCTCGTGTCGCTAACCACTAGAGATTAATACGCTGCTTTTTGGGTTTTTGGCCCTTACCGTGAAGGTCGTAGGAGTTGCCTACGGGAGCGACAGAGGATCGGGAGGGAGAAGAGGAGAGGAGAAGAAGCCCGGCCGCCATTTTAATCTGCTCGATTTGGGAGCCTCCGGAGTCTGGAGTCACCGACGACGACAGGGAGCGGTGAGCATTGGGCGACTGCTCCCAGCTCTTCAGCTGGTGTAGTTGAGGCCACGCCGGACCGGGTGGCCTCTGTTGGTCTCCCTCTCAATCTTGGAGGTCGCGCCGGACCGGGCGACCTCCTCGAACGACTCCGCCGGCCTGGGAGGCTTCTCTCCATCCCCGCCTCTGCCTTGGTGGCAGCGCTGGGCGGGGCGCCCACCTTTAGCCTCCCCTTGACTTCAGCGGGCTCCTTTCCGGCAGTGAGGCCGCGCCGAACCGGGCGGCCTCTCTCAGCTCCTGTTGGCTCCCACAGAGAGAACTGGGCCTTGGAGGCTGCGCCGGACCGGGCGGCCTCCTTGAGCGTCTCGACCGGCATTGGAGGCTTCTCTCCGTTTCCGCCTTTGCCTGGGCGGTAACGCCGAGCGGGGCGACCATCTGCAGCCTCCCCTCGACTTTAGCTGGTGTCTTCTCGGCAGTGAAGCCACGCCGAACCGGGCGGCCTCCCTCAACTCCTGTCTGCTTCCACAGAGAGATCGGGGCCTTGGAGGCCACGCCGATCCGGACGGCCTCCCCCCCGACCTTCCCCATTGGTCTTTAAGAAGACAACCAGGCCCTGAAGCTGCGTCAACCGGGCGGCCTACCGCACCTCTTTGTCGGCCTTCAAAGAGAGAATCAGGCCTTTGGAGGCCGCGCCGAACTGGGCGGCCCCCTCAACCTTTTCATCGGCCTATATAAAGAAAACTCTAGCCTCCGGAGGCCGCGCCGGACCAGGCGGCCTCCCTCAGTCCCTAGTCCTCTACATCGACTGGTTCAGAGAGACCTAGGCTTTGGAGGCCACGCCGGACCGGGTGACCCCATCAATCTTCTCCTAAGACAGTTCCATTAGCCCTGCGTGGAGCGGCACCTCCAGGATCCTCAGTGTTGCAGTCGCCATCCTTTATTTTATTTTTATTTATTTATTTTCCTCTTTGTATATATGTGTGAGTGTGTGTGTGTAGTTTAAAGACAGTAGTGAGAAAGTTTTAACTTAATTCAGGGAAACAGTGTTGACTGTGATAGGTAGTGGGGTTGTAAACCTGGTATTAATGTCATAGGAAGTGATCACATAGGATTAGAGAGTACCTTGAGTTTACTGATTGGTAATTTGATGGTTTTAGAATGTGATTGATGGTTTGCGTATGTTGGTTGATGTATTGTTGAGTGAAAGTCCTGATGGAAATAGATGGTAGGAACGGGGTGATAACTCTGAAAGATTAGAACGGTTGAACATAGGAAGGTGTTTTTTTGAGAAAGTAATAAGAATGAGTTGGCAGGACACTCTGGGGAAAGGCGAACTCTCTCACTTATGTGATCTGCTGGGAAAGTCGTTCAGTACCATGTTGCAGCAGCTGGAAATACTGAACAAGAAACTGGACCATCTCTTTAAAGGAATTTCCCTGATTGTGAAAAATCTTTCCCCGATAGACATTATAACAACTATACCAGCTAGTCTTATTAATACGAATGAGGAACTTAGCGCTCTGGAAGGCCAGGGAGGGATAAGGCTCAAGGAGCAGAAGGCAGTTAATAGGTCAAATTCTGAAGTGGCTAGGGAGGGGGGTGGGTTTTTATCAGGGGGAGAGGGTCTGGGGAGGGTTGATGGGAAGGAAACCAACAGTGTCCTGCAGAAGCCGAACAACGCCCTGCCTTCTGAATTGGTTGGACAATTTCTGGATACTTCCTGCAATTCACAACATCTTTTGCAAACAAATAAGATAGCAGTGGAAGTTTCAGACTCATTACTGAACAGAGGCAGATGGACGTCTAAGCGAGCGGTCCAGACATCTCTCTCACAAATTCTATCCATAAGCTGGTCGGAAGTGAAGATCAAGACTATTGACTGGCTTCGTAGAGAGTACCAATCTCGGCACCGCTCCATATGCCTTATCATTGGACTTGAAGATAAAATGATAAGGGAGGAATTGTTTTTGTGTGGGCCCAAATTACAACAGTGGGGCATTACTCTCAGGAGGGTATTAGTAGACCCAGTGATTCGCCCCTTGGATATTGGGCTGAATACCGATATGCACGATTCCCCAATTTTAAGCCATGTCTGTTCTACCTCCCAGTCCCACTCTCAGTCATCGCTTCTGTTTAGTCCCCTTCCCTTATTAGATGATGCCTTATCAGATGACTCCTTCTCTCTCCCATCATTGGAGAGAGGCTCCTTTCTTAAACGAACTAGCACAATTGGAGGCTTTCCTTTTCAGGACAGCTGACTAGTCCCCTCAAACGGCAATTCCATTCAGCCATTCCATCAAGGGGAAGAGGGTTCTCATGGAGGTGGCTCCATCGAGGTGATATGGGGGAGGAGAAAGAACGGTCACTATCGACCCAGGGAGAAGTGCAACAGAGTTTTTGCGACCCTGGAGAGGATTAGGTGTGGTAGTCTACAGGACAGATCCCCCAACCTTAAGGTCTTGCTTTTGAACGCCAGATCCGTCAACGGTAAAACAGCTGTCATCCAGGACTTGATCCTGGATGAGGGGGCGGATCTGGCATGCATCACTGAGACGTGGCTGGATGAGCTGGGAGGGGTGAATCTCACCCAGCTGTGTCCTCTGGGTTTCGGGGTGCATCAACAGGCCAGGGTTGGGGGGCGGGGAGGAGGAGTTGCGGTGATCTTTCGGCAGTCCATCGCCCTGATCAGATGCACCGTTCCGCAATCTTCGAGGTTCGAGTGTGTTTTCCTGAAGGTGGGAGCCCGAGACAGCATGGGGATTCTGTTGGTGTACCGTCCACCCCGCGACCCAGCAGTCTCTCTGTCTGAGCTAGCAGAAGTGGTCTCCAATGTGGCTCTTGTCTCCCAACAACTTATAGTTTTGGGGGACTTTAACATTCATGCCGAGACCACATTGACAGGTGCAGATCAGGATTTTATGGTCGCCATGACGACCATGGGGCTGTCTCAAGTTATATCTGGGCCCACACATCAGGCGGGACACACCTTGGACCTTGTTTTTATTGTGGACGGTGGGACAGTCAGAGTGGAAGAGCAAAACATTCTTCCATTGTCATAGTCTGACCATCATCTGATCTGTTTAAGTTTCACCGTGGCCTCTAACCTCCGCAGGGGTGGTGGACCCACTAAGATGGTCCGCCCTAGGAGGCTGATGGATCCGGATGGACTTCTGAGGTCTCTTGGGGATCTTCCTGTTCTGCAGACTGGCGATCCTGTCGATGTTCTGGCTGATCACTACAATAGTGAGCTGACAAGGGCATTGGACACGATCGCTCCCGAACGTCCCCTCTCACTGCGCAGAGTCGAGTCGACTCCTTGGTTCACTGAGGAGCTGGCTGTGATGAAGCGTGCGAGGAGGGGACTAGAGTGCACCTGGAGGAAATCGCAGGATGTGTCCGACCAAGCACGGGCTAAAGTCGCTATTAAGGCTTACTCCGTGGCTTTGCGAGCAGCCAGGACAGCTTTCACGACTGCCCGCATAGCGTCTGCGGCCAACAGGCCATCGGAGTTGTTCCGAGTTGTTGGGGAGCTCCTGCGGCCCCCTGAGACCCAGGGGCTTCCCGATGACTTGGCAACTCGGTGCAGCGATTTCGCACACCATTTTGCAGGCAAAGTTGCTCAGATACGCCGTGAGTTGGACTAGAGATTAACTGTAGTTCCAGCGGAGGTAACCAAGGTACCTGTCTGTCCGATTTTGTGGGATTCTTTCCGGCCTGTTCTTCCTGATGACGTGGAGGGGATTCTTGGGTCTGTGAGGGCGACCACTTGTGCTCTGGATCCTTGTCCCTCTTGGCTGGTTAAGCAGGCCAAAGAGGGGTTGTTGGATTGGTTTGTGGCTATAATAAATGCCTCCCTGGGTCAGGGGTCAGTTCCATCCTGCTTCAAGCAGGCAGTAGTAAAACCGCTACTAAAAAAGACCTCGTTAGACCCATCTGTATGTAACAACTACAGACCAATTTCCAACCTCCCGTTTTTGGGCAAGGTTCTGGAGCGGGTGGTTGCCACACAGCTCCAGGAGTTCCTCGATGACACTGATTTTCTGGACCGCTCGCAGTCTGGCTTCAGGCCTGGGCACAACACCAAGACGGCTTTGGTCGCCTTGGTGGATGATCTCCGCAGGGAACTGGACAGGGGGAGTGTGACCCTGCTGGTTCTCCTGGACATCTCAGCGGCTTTCGATACCATCGACCATGGTATCCTTCTGGGGAGGCTCTCCGGGATGGGACTCGGTGGCACGGTTCTGCAGTGGCTCCAGTCCTTCCTGGAGGGCCGTTCCCAGATGGTGAAGCTGGGGGACACCTGCTCGGACCCCTGGCCGTTGACCTGTGGGGTCCCGCAAGGGTCTATTCTATCCCCCATGCTTTTTAACATCTACATGAAACCGCTGGGAGAGGTCATCCGGAGTTTTGGAGGGTGTTGCCATCTCTACGCAGATGACACGCAAATTCACTACTCATTTCCATCTAACTCCAAGGAAGCCCCTTGGATGCTGAACCAGTGCCTGGCCGGACTGGATGAGGAGGAACAAGCTGAGGATCAATCCTGACAAGA
Organism: Anolis carolinensis; assembly: GCF_035594765.1. Taxonomy (NCBI): domain Eukaryota; kingdom Metazoa; phylum Chordata; class Lepidosauria; order Squamata; family Anolidae; genus Anolis; species Anolis carolinensis. The sequence goes on from NC_085844.1 coordinate 172,842,786, forward strand.
CAGAGGCCCTCCTAGTCAGTCGCTCGTCGGATCGGGGTATTGGGTGGCAACCTGTGCTGGACGGGGTTACACTCCCCCTGAAATCACAGGTCCGCAGTTTGGGGGTCCTCCTGGATTCAGCGTTGACGCTTGAGGCTCAGGTGTCGGCGGTGGCCGGGAGGGCTTTCACACAACTCAAACGTGTGCGCCAACTGCGACCATACCTCGTGAAGTCTGACTTGACCACAGTGGTGCATGCCTTAGTTACCTCTAGACTGGACTACTATAATGCGCTCTACGTGGGGCTTCCCTTGAAGACGGCCCGGAAGTTACAATTGGTCCAACGCTCGGCCGCCAGACTAATAACGGGGGCGAGTTACAGGGAGAGATCTACTCCCCTGTTTAAGGAGCTCCACTGGCTGCCGTTCATCTTCCGATCCCAATTCAAGGTGCAGACCATCATTTATAAAGCCCTAAACGGTTTGGGACCCGCCTACCTTCGTGACCGTATCTCCTACCATAAACCTGCCCGATCTCTCTGATCATCAGGGGAGGCCCTCCTGTCGCCACTACCTATATCTCAGGCCCGCCTTGTAGGAACAAGGGAGAGGGCCTTTTCTGCTGTGGCCCCTCGCTTGTGGAACTCGCTGCCCATTGAAATCAGGCAAGCCCCCACCCTTTTAGCCTTCAGGAAAGATTTAAAAACATGGCTCTTCCGGTGTGCTTTCAGAGAGTAAATGTTCTTTGCTACTCCCCCCAATATTTATCCTCTAGACTGGTTCACTATCTGATGTCCCTGTCCCTCGAGGTTTTTATTCTGATCCCTTTCTCACCCAGAGTTTTTAATTTTTAATCTAGTTTTTAAATGTAGTGTTCATGCGGCCCGCCCTTGTTATATTGCTGTTTTGATCTTATGTTGTACTGTTTATTTTATGTATTGTATTATTTAATTGCATTATGATATGGTTATATTGTATTGTCCTGGGCATGGCCCCATGTAAGCCGCCCCGAGTCCCCATTGGGGAGATGGTGGCGGGGTATAAATAAAGTTTTATTATTATTATTATTATTGGAGGGGTCTACGGACAACGCCGGCTCTTCAGCTTAGAAATGGAGATGAGCACCAACCCCCAGAGTCGGCCACGACTGGACTTGACGTCAGGGGAAAACCTTTACCTTTATGTGTGTTAATTTGATTCACAGTTGTATTATATAGTTTTATATTTGCATTATCCTTTCTATCATGTATGTATGCAAAGTGCCTTCAAGCCATCTTTTGACTTATGGTGACTTCTTGAATTTCAAAGGGTTTTCTTAGGCAAGAAATACTCAGACGTAATTTTTCCAGTTACTTCCTTTGAAATATAGTCTAATGCAGAGCTCTCTCAGTCTCTCTCTCTCTCCCCCCTCCCTCCCTCTTTCAATCTCTCTCCCATCAATCTCCCCTTCTCCCTTCTCTCCATCCTTTATATATTTGGGGCTATTTAAACATTTCTCAGATAGAAAGGACTTAAGTTGTGAGTTGAAAAAGCTTTAAAAGTCCTGGCCTAAAACACTTGGTATTTGTTGGTGGTCTACCATCTCAATACTAACTAGGGCTAACTGTGTTTAGCTATCAATATCACATGGGATCTGGTGCCGTTTGAATATTAAGGTGGTAGATATTTTAGACCATACACCTTTTGACAGAACTGACTTTTTTGTTCTTTTACTTGAAAATATCATTTACACTGATACCATTTTATAAATGGTGTTAGTGGTGATGATGACAATACCTTTAACTATGTATCACAGACAGCAGTACCCAAAGATGCAGCTTGTGAAAGCTTATGCTACAAACTTCTTTCAATCTATCAGTCTCAATGTTTCTACAAATCCCTTTGCATATATAGCATAGCAACACTCTCTGTGATTTCAAGAGTTTGGCAGACAGATATCATAAAAACATAGAGTTGGAAAGACCACATGGGTCATCTAGTCCCTTGCCATGCAAGAAAAGAACAAAGTACCCCAGACAGATAGCCATCCAGCTTCTGTTTAGAAGCCTCCAAAGAAGGATCTGCCACCACACTCTGAGGCAGAGAGTTCCAATGTGGAACAGCTCTTATAGTCAGAAAGTTCTTTCTAATGTTCAAGTGGATAGGAGGAAGTTCAATGAAGTGTGAGCTAAACAAGGCTTAGTTTGAACAAGGACTTCCCAGGAGTTTGTTTATGTTGTTGCATTAGGTCAAGTTGTCTTTGAACCTATCATCAGGTTTCGTCACAAGATTTGTTCAAAGGAGTTATGCCTTGGCCTTCCTCTGTGGCTGAGAGAGCATGATTCATCCAAAGTCACACAGTAAGTTTCCATGGTCAAGCAAGTCCCCTCGGGTGAGAAAGGAGGGGTAAAAATGTTGTAAATAAATAATAAATAAATTTAAACTCTGGTATCCAGAGTTGTAGTCCAGCATTCAAACAACACCATCACGCTGTCTGTCTGATAGCCATGTACAAATACGTGAAGGGAAGTCATAGGGAGGAGGGAGCAAGCTTGTTTTCTGCTGTCCTGCAGACTAGGACACGGAACAATGGCTTCAAACTACAGGAAAGGAGATTCCACCTGAACATCAGGAAGAACTGTGAAAGCTGTTCGACAGTGGAACTCTCTTCCCCGGGCTGTGGTGGAAGCTCCTTCTTTGGAGGCTTTTAAGCATAGGCTGGATGGCCATCTGTCGGGGGTGCTTTGAATGCGATTTGTTGCTTCTTAGCGGGGGGTTGGACTGGATGGCCCATGAGGTCTCTTCCAACTCCACTATTCTATGATTCTATGATTCTATGTCTGATTTGTTTATTGTGGAACATATTTCTCAATGACAGAGCTTGGTTTGAGTAACATAAAGCATAACTGAGAAAATGCAGTCCTTTTGGCTACACATTGCTTTCAAACTAATTTCAAAAGCCCTCTGTGGGAAAGCAGTTTAGACCTCACCAAGAAAAAACACACCATCCCATGGAGTGAAAGTGAAAACTGCTGTAACTTGAAGTGGAGGTGAAGGAAAGGAGGAAGGGAAAAGACGTAGCCCTGTCCAAAGAGGCTCAGAGATTCTTCAATTCTATCCACCCACCTCCACATATGTTATTCATGGTGGATTATTTCAAAGATATTCAGCCCTCGATAGCGAAAAGCTTCCCTATTCTGGTGTAAAGTATTAATGGAAAATCCATATACACGTTACTTTTTGCTTAGAGCTAAAAGTTCCCAGAATGGGGGTCTTTATCACATGAGGCAGGCAAACTAGCATTGAAGTTTGATCATTTCCAAAGGTCCCCATCACATGGTACCATGCACATCTCACTACTGGTCTGCTTCCTTCCCATGATTAACCCATCACAAAGCCAATCAATAGCTCACAATCCTACAATATACCCATCAGCTATCTTTGTGTGATGGGTTTGTTTTACTTCTCTACCAACAGTAAAGTGATGTGAGGAAGTGGAATTCTCTTTCTCTCCCCCTTTCTTCCTTCCCCTTCACTATTCTCAATTTTTCTGTTGATTTTTTATATTTTACAGTTATATTTGCCCCTTTTTTGGTTTTTGATAAATGAAATTTTGGAGAACAAAACTGAGAGGAAGTGGAGTTATGAAGACACGCAGAAGTACAATCACAGAACTATAGATTGCCGAATTTGTTCAATTGTGCAAATAAAAAGAAGTACAATATTGAAAGTACTTATCTCGGTATGAATCCACTATCAACAATAGCACAATTGGCATGGAATAGTGGCTTCATGTGATAAAGTGTAGAAACTCATAGCCCTAAAACCTGTTATTGATCTAGGACATCACTCCTGAATATATAAATCAATAATACGATTGTATGTTTTCCCACTCTGCAGCCAGCACTGACACATTGAAAAATTAGGTCTGTATACTTCAGTATGAAGCTGACAACTTCTAACCAGAGGCATGCTCTTTGTGACTGGAGTTCATGAGTGCTCCTGTCTAGACTTGGTGGGGGGATCAAGTATTAATCAACCATACTCATTTCTTCATCTGTAAATAGGATTTAATTTTTTCATTATAAGGATACATGAGTAAAGAGTAGGAATTGATTGATGGAAATGCTGTGTTCATAGTTAAAAAGAAAAGCAAAAACAAAACACAGCTGATTTATTGAATTGAGGAACCAGACCCTTTTCTATAATTCAAAGATATCTGTGGACTGGAGAACATTTTACATTTCAGTATTTTTTGATTTATTTTACAACATGTTTCAGAAGAATGTAAACTGATTTGTGATCCCTTTTCCAATTGGGTACATACGTAGAAAGTTTGGGCAAAATGTTATTAAACCTATAATTTACAGCTTGAAAGTTCTTCATTTTTACAGAACTTGTAGAAGAAAATACTGAAAACACCAAAAAAACAAAAACAAAACCCTAGCACATAGTTTCTAGCACAAGTTCCTGTCAAAATTGCTGTGCTAACAAAACTGCATCATATTTTCTAATCTGATTTGTATTTGGCTTCAAGTGCACATTCTCTATTATTTTGTTTCACCGTAACATTGGCGATACACTGATTGTAGTAATTTCTTATGAGCCTTTAATTGGTGTTTTGGGCACTTTTAGATATTGTTGGTTACTTATTATTTTTAACTCTATTTCAGAACTAATTTGGCATTATTGAAAACAGAAGAAGCGGGGGGTAAAGCAGGATTCTTCAAATTCAACTACGAAATTTGCTAAGACAGAGAGGACAAAGTGCAGTCTGTTGGTCCAATCCAAACTGCAAAAGAAACAATAAACATTCTCCTGTTCCTCCAAATTGTTCCCCTTCCTTAAAATGCTACTTTCATACATTATCCCTGCTTAAGTTTCTCAATTATGAAGAAAAATGGGAAGCAAAATATCCCATTATTCTCTTGCTATTTGTTCTCTTCCTATCAGAGCAGGAATTCAGCCATTTCTCCAAACATTCCTTGCCTGTATTTTTATAGCCTTGCTTTCATTATGTGGGAAAGGTGAGAAAGAAACACAACAGAGTCCTCATAGGAGCAGGTGATGTCAGAAGTCATGGGCAAGGCTCATGTGATTCACATGGGGTTGGAGAGATACGAATTTAGACTAGTGTTCCAAACCAGTTTCCCACTACAGTGTTAGAATCTTAATTTAAGAATATTTAATTATGCCCGTCATCAAAGGCAACAGACACCGAGAAGAGCAAACTAATGCTTATTTTCAGCAGATCCCTACCATTTGCTTTAAAGTTACCAACCTTTGCATGCACACACTCACTAATTGCTACTTTGCATGTTTGCAGATTTCATGTTTGTTTGTGTTATAATACACTTTTTCTATATCACTTTGTCCTGCAGCCAAGTTTTTTTTCCTCTTTCTCTCTGCTATAAGACCATCTGTTTGGCTTTGAACAAATCTTTCAAACAAGTAAACCTCCTTCTATCTCTGTTAGACCCTGTGTGTATGTGTGTGTGTGATGGAACTGGCTGTTCAGTTTTTGTTTTACCAATTTGGTTATTTTGGCTAAAAGATTCACTCTTATCTCTCACTTTTTTCAATAATTCAAACCTCACATTCCACTGCAGACCTAGGAACAGCATTTCTGCCTTTGCTGATGTTCCTTGGCAATATATTAACTGTTTGTATCTCCAGATATGGAGTTTATTTCCAAAAGGTACAAAATCTATCTGAACAATTTTTACAGGAATAAAAAAACGTGCTGACAAGATGCATTGTTTTGCTATAAAATGCAATTTTCCATTGCATCTATGAATGCAATTTGATACATTTTGATAGTTTTATTCTGTGCATAACTCATTTTTCTTTTTCTTTTTGGGAGGTGAGGGGGAATTTGGTATCTTTTGGAAACCAACTCCACAAATATGTTCAGGTATTGGGTTGCTGTGAGTTTTTCAGGCTGTATGGCCATGTTCCAACAGCATTCAGCCAAGAAAACTCACAGCAACCCAGTGATTCTGGCCATGGAAGCCTTCGACAACACCTTGTTCAGGTTTTTGTTGGCAATGTCCCATACTGGCCTTTTGTTTTTGAGATCCTATTGATGGAGCAAAATCTTGTCACTTTAATCTACCTATAGCAAGATGATGGCCGCTGGGGAGACTTCCACTACTTGTTTACTGGACATTAAGTTACTGTTTGCTCAGATGTTGACATATCTATGCTCTGCTATGAAACAAAAAGAACACAAATCAGTTACACCACCCTTCCTTCTGTAAGAGAAATGTTTATGTGTATTTCTTAGACTGGCAAAGATTTTCCAAGACTATTTTGTGGCCCTCAGCAATCATCCAACTGACTCAGACTCTGCTATCCAATACACATTTAAAGCAAACAAAGATGAATCACCACTCCTGATAGCTGCAGGAACAGCAATTCACCTTTTAAATAGGTTCCACTCTTGCATAGCATACTTTTTAAAAAATTAGTCATAGAATCAGATTTCAGACCAGTTAGATTTTTTTGAGGTTTTTGTTGTTGTTGGTAGAATCATTTTATGAGGAGGAGGGTATAATTGTGGATTTAGAATTTTCCCAGGCTAGGAAATTGTCTTCAGGACTTGCTGAACTCAATCATACCTATGTTAGATGAATGAAGATCTACACACACAAATAGGTAGTGTCCATGGCAACTCATGTGTTGGATGGGGATGGTGTGCTTCATTCTGCTACTACAAGGTTGATGGCTAGTGTTGATGGTCTCCACCCCTCCCAACCAATCTGTCTGAATACCTGCTTATTCAGTGCATATGTGAGCTTGAACAAATCACATTTATAGACCTGAATGTAAATTTAGAAGGCAGCAAAAGTCCCATGAAGAAGAGTATTAGAATTGTAGCTGAACAGAATTGCAGCTAGCATGCTATAGAAGCCCCCCCCCCCCCTCCCCAATAGCTGGGCTTCTGAGGTCACATCCCCATTCAGCCATTGAAACCCGCTAGGTGACCTTGGGTAAATCACAGTCTCTCTGTCTCATGAGAAGACAATGATGACACCCTTTGCAAATAATTCTTACCAAGAACCCACTGTGATAGGTTTGCCTCAGAGTAGTCATAAATTGTAAGCAACTTGGAAACATGCAACAAAACAACATTTGTTAAATCAACAATCTAGTTGTTTTGGACTATAAATCTCCTCCTTCCTCCAATAGCTGGGCCTCTGAGGACTGTAGTTCAACCCATCTGAAAGTTACGCAGTGGAATAAACTGTGTACAAAAAAATTGGAATTGCTATGTACAGCCAGCTAAAGTGTTTGCTGCTCTGAGTCCCTTTGGGGAGATGGTGGTGGGTGATAAGAATAAAGGTATTATTATTATTATTATTATTATTATTATTATTATTATTATTATTATTTGTAATAATTTTTATTTATTTCATGTGAATATAGTACATTGAAAGTGGGAGAACAAATAATAACTTAACAGACAGTAGGAAGTAGCGAGGAGAGAGAAAGTTGGGGGATGGGGAGGGAGAAAAAAATATATAAAAAGAAAAAAAGAAAAAAAATACAGTTGTGCTCTTGATTGCGGTTTGACTTCCCATTTTGGCTTCGGAGGTTCTTTTTTTCATTATCTTAAAGTTTCTTTAATCTCCTTCTGTTTAGATCAATTTTTATATATGGGACAGGTCTGTTCTTCTTTTTCTCATGAATTTTATGAAGCATGTCCAGTCGGTTTTATTTTTCCCTTCTCTTAACTTTTGTGTTAAGCTGTCCATTTGAATTATATCCCATATTTTACTTAGCCATTCCTCTGTGGTTGGAAGTCGTTTCCCCTTCCACACTTTTGCTAATGTAAGTCTGGCCGCTGTACTTATGTGAAAGAAGATTCTATCTTCATTTTTGTTAAATTTTGGGTTTGTAAAGCCTAATAGATATATTTCTGGTTCTAATTTGAATTTAGTGCCTATAATTTCTTGTGTTATTTGGTGTACTGCCTTCCAATGGTTTTTTATTTTCTCACAGGTCCACCATTGGTGGTAAAATGTTCCTATTTTTTCCCACATTTACAGCATAGGTTGGAGTTCTTTTTGTTGATTTTTGCTAGTTTTTTGGGAGTATAGTACCACCTATATTGCATTTTATACCAGTTTTCTTTAATATCGATGGCCGCTGTATATTTTAATTTATTTCCCAGATTTCTTCCCAGTATTCCAAATTTAAATTATGACCTATATCTTTGGCCCATTTTATCATAGATTCCTTAATTTGTTCCTCTTCTGTCGCCCAAATAAGTAATTGTTGGTGAAGTATTTTTATTATTTTTTTATCTTTTTGCATTATAGTCTCCCATATTCCCAAATCTTGATTAAAACCGTTTTTTGCATCTTCTTTATAGCACGCTTGTATTTGATAGTATTGATACCATGAGATTTGTTTGTGTTTTTGTTTGATTTCTTCTTGTGTTTTTATTGTAAATACATTATTATTCTTTTTTAATATTTGCTGGTACATTGACCAATTTTCTTTGCTAAATTCCCTGTTGTGCTTAGCTTCAATCGGGGATATCCAAAGTGGTGTTTTGTTGTAGAATCTATCTTTAAATTTTCCCATATCTTTATTAATAATGCCCTTTTGAAGTGATTTCTATTTTTCCCTGTTTTTCTTTTATTATACTAAATATAATTGTGCCAACCAGATCTGAGGTCGTGGCCTTCCAGAGCCAGTAATCTGCTCTGTTTTAGTGTTGTCCAGTCTTTTAACCAAATTAGATTACATGCTTCATAGTAGCATTTTAGGTCTGGAAGGCCTAGTCCTCCATGTTTTGTGTCATCCCCTAGCAATTTTCAGTTTATTCTAGCTTTTTAATTTTTACATAAGAATTTACTTATATCTTTAGTCCATTTCTAAAATATATAATCAGATCTTATAATTGGGAGGGATTGAAATAGGAATAATAAATTTGGTAGGACCATCATTTTTATTATGGCGATACGTCCCATTAGAGAGATGTTTAGAAATTTCCATCTTTCTAAGTCCATCTGAATGTTTGTCCATATTGTTTCGTAATTATTTTTTAATAATTTTGAATTATTTGCAGTGAGTTGAATTCCTAGATATTTAATATTTTTCACCACTGTTAGACCCATTTTCCTTTGTAATATCTCATTTTTCTTTTTGTCCAAATTTTTAATCATTATTTTGGTTTTCCCTATGTTTAGTTTAAATTCGGTAAGGTTTCCATTTTTTTTATTTTTTGTATCCATAGATTTAGTTTTTCCAATGGGTTTTTTTTATTATGCAGACCATGTCATCTGCGTATGCCCTAATTTTATAACAATGGTTTCTTATTTTTAATCCCTCTAAATTTTGTCATCTTTTATCTCTTTCATTAACGTTTCCATAATCATTAAAAATAGTAAGGGTGAGATCAGACAGCCTTGCCTTGTACCTATCTTTATACTGATTGGTTTTTTTTACTTTCTTTCCCATTTATAATGATCGCCGCTTCTTGGTTTGTATAGATTGCTTTTATTGCTTTTTGGAAGTTGTGGCCTATATTTAATTCTTTTAATAATAAAAAATAAGAAACCCCCATTTATTTTGTCGAAAGCTTTTTCAGAGTCTATAAATAGCAGGGCCAATTCTTTTTCATTGTGTACCTCGTAGTATTCAATTGGGTTAATTATTATCCTAATATTATCTCTAATTTGTCTTTTTGGTAGGAAACCAACCTGGTCTTTTGATACCCAATCTTTTAAAAATATTTTTAACCTATTAGCCATGATTAATGTAAATATTTTGTAATCATTATTTAGTAGGGAGATTGGTCTATATCTATTTGTTTCTGTAGGGTCAGTGTTTTCCTTATGTATAAGTATTATATTCGCCTTTTCCCATGATTTTGGTATTTGTTTATTTTCTAATATGCCGTTTAGAATATCTTTTAGGTGTGGGGTTAATTCTTCTTTGAATATTTTATAGAATAATGCTGAGAATCCATCTGGACCGGGGGCCTTGTTGTTTTTAAGTCCTTTTATTGCCATATCTATTTCTCCCATTGTTATGTGGTCATTTAGTAATTTTCTTTGATATTCTGTTATTTTTGGTATATTTAATTGGCAAAGGTATTTTGTTATTTCCTCTTTGGATGTGTTTTTTTGGTATAGATTTTTGTAGTAGTCAATAAATTGTTTGAAAATTTGATTTTCTTCGCAGTATATATTTCCATCTTTTTTATTTTTGTTATATAACATTTTGTTTTTTTCCTTTATTTTATTTACTAGCCATTTCTCCATCTTATTAGCATTTTGAAAATGATATTGTTTGATGTATTTTAACCTTTTTGCAATTTGTTCAGTTCAGTAATTGTTTTCTTAATATTCCTAGATTGTTTTATTAGAAGGGTTTCTTTTTAATTGTTCTTCTTTGTGAGTCAGTTTCTCCATTATTTCTTTTGTTTCCTTTTGTTTTTTATTCTTTATTGCTGCCTGTTGAATTAGATGCCCCCTCATAACAGCCTTACAGGCCTCTCATTGTGTGATTTTAGAAGTGCCGCCTCCTTTATTAAATTCTAGGTATTCTTTTAATAATTTTTTATTTAGTTCTGTATCTTTCTCTTGGTTTAATAAATTTTCATTTAACCTATCTGTATTGTGATATTGTACTTCTTATTAATATTTCTAAGGCACAATGATCTGAAAATAATCGTGGAATTATTTGTATTGTTTTTATTTTGGGCATAAGAGAGTTTGTTGCCCAAGCCATATCTATTCGGGACCATGTCCTGTGTCTACTAGAGTAGAAGGTAAAATCTTTTTGTTCTTCATATCATGCCCTCCATATATCTTGAAGGTTTAAATTTTCCATTAGTATTTTAAATTGTTTGGAAAGTTGGCCGGTTTTTGATATTGTTCTCATTCCTTCTCTATTTGTTTTGTCATTTGTCAGATCTAATACCCCATTAAACTCACCTAAAATAATTAATTCATCATAGTCACATTTTTAAATTTGTTTTTAAAATTCTTTTATAAATTTAGTTTTTGAGCCGTTGGGGCTGTATATAATACAAATTCGAGTTGATCTTTTATTTATTGTTATGGTCACTCCCAGAATCCTTCCTTGGGTGTTTTTAAAAGATAGTTCAGATGGTATTCCTTCTTTCACATAAGTCACAACTCCACATTTCACATTACTTGAGGCATAATATTATTTTCCAAGTTTCTTTTGCATTAAATATTTTGTATGTTTGTTAATTATGTGAGATTCTTGTAGGGCGATTAGGTCATATTTCTTTTGATTTAAGTAGTTGAATATTCTATTTCTTTTGCTTGGAAAATTTAGCCAGTTGACATTGTTAGAGTAGATTTTTAAGTCTATAATTATTCTGTATTTTTAGACATTTCCCACTGAATTACCTTTTGTGGGTTTAGCAGTTGGTAATTTTCAGGTGAAAATTGTCTAAGCCTTTTTGTTCTCTTCTTTCTAGTTCTCTTTCATCCAACATCTCCTCTACGTTTGTTTCTTCTTGGTCTGTATCATCATTTTCTTCCTTTATACCTTTCCTTTGTCTATTTTCTCTTGTAGATGATTTGGGTTTCCCCTTGATATGTTCCATATAAAAGGTTTTGGCCTTTTCTTCTGAGTTTAGCCAATATCTCGTGTCATTCCATGTAAATGTGATTCCTTCTCTTTTGTCCCACCTAAAGCTGATTTTTTTTCTTTGTTAATTTTTCCGTTAAAAATAAAATTTTCTTCTTTTGTCAAGGCTTTTTTCTGATATTTCCTTCATTATAATAATTCTTTTGTCTCTGTATGTATTGATTTTTTGGTGTTTGTCTTCAAAATTTCATCTCTTATTTTTTTCCCCTACTGAAACTGATGACTATGTCACGTGCTGTTTTGTGTCTTCTCAAATATCCGGTTGTTATTCTGTAGGTCCTGTCTAGATCTTGATCAATTAAGTCTGCTGGCATGTCCAAGAGTTCTGCCAGTGGATTCATTATTGTTTCTCTTAAGTTCTCATTTGCGGCTTCATCCAGATTTCTTATTCCAAGTTGGTATTCTAGTTCTTTATTTTCAAGTGCTTCCGCATGTAGTTCTAATTTCTCCAATTTATATTCCAATTTGTCATGTTGTTTTACCATTTTCTGATTTTCCTTTTTTACTTTTTCCAAGTCTTCTTTCATCATTTTTATTTCCCCTCTGATTTCCTGTCTTAGGTCTTGCATTTCTTCTTGTATTTTTCTATTTTGTGCGACTTGGTTTTTATGTTGTTCATCCTGTTTTTGAGAAATTTTCTGAATTTCTGGAAGAATTTCCTTAAGACCAGGTTCCTCAGAAAGGGAATCTCTTTTTGTCTGAATTTTTGAGTTTGACATTGTTTTCCCTTTCATAATTGACATCTTTGATCTTTATGATGTTGGGCACTCAATATATGGTCTTGTCACTTATTGTCGTTATGTATATGTATATATTAATTGGTTTGTGAAATTTATTGGGGTTACAGTTGTTTGTTTAGCCCTATATTCTTTTATTATGTCTTGTGGGTCCTTGTCTTATATTTTCTTTTGTCTTTGTCTTTGTCCTCTATCTTCTATTTCTTAGATTAGCTTGTTTAATTGTTTAATTGGAGTACCTTCTGTCTTCTGTTTGGCCAGTTTTCTATGCTTGTTTACTATTATTTGAGATTCCCCCAGTAATATTTGCTGCTATTCTGCTTATATCCCTGGTTTACTTTATTTAGTAGATCTGTGGTCTCCTCTTAATCCTGTGATAGCTTCTGAGTCAGGCTCTTCTTCTCGTTATTGCTTCCTGGTTTGACACTCAATATTCCTAGCTCTATATGCTTTCCTCTTGAGTTGTTTATGAAGAGGTGCCAGAAAGACTAAACAATGGAATCTCAAGGTCACGGTAATGGCTGTCTCTTACTTTATCCCTTAGGAATTTATCGTTATCACTTTTAAGTTAAATTGGTTAAATTAGATCTTCCTATCTGCCTTTGTAGCTGAATACAGCTCTCCTTTCCTTTCTTGTACTGCCCAAGCTGCGGATCTGGTTATTTACGTGATCGCCGTTTTTTACCTTCTTATCAGTCTTAATTACAATCCTTAGTCCTTTTTCTTTCTTGCAAGTGATAGAGTTGGTCTCCAGAGCTATTCGATGCTCTCCTATTATCTTTAATTTGTTCCAATCTTGAGTCAATAATTGAGTTTGCTGGCTGGCTTGCTTTTGGGGGAACTAATCCCCTTTACCTGGGTCTGATCTGCTTTCCTGTGCTCCAATTGCTGGGACACCCCATTGGACACCTTCGGCCGGTAGCTCAAAGGATTATGCTCCCCCTCAGCTTCTGTCTGCTTTGGGGGGGGGGGGTTATTACCCTCCAATATTAGATCCTCAGGTCGCTATCCCAGAGCCCTAGGATGTTGCTGCTTGCTGTTTTGCCAGCAAACCGGAAGTCTCGATCATCATCATCATCATCATCATCATCATCATCATCATCATCATCATTGCTCACCATAGGTAAGAATGAAGCCCTCAGTCTTTAATGTCACAGTGAAAGAAGTTTCTTATGGACCAAAAATATCAAAGGCTGTAGTCTCTGTTTCAGAGGAACATGATGGTAAACCACTCTTGAATATTCCTTGCCTAAGAAGGCCCTATGAAATTAATGGGGGTTACCATAAATTAACTGTCAACCTAAAGGCTCTCTTTTTCTCTTCCCACACTTGTGTGTGCGCACGCGCACACACACACTTCCTTTTATTTAGAAAGAGTTACAATTATTGAGAAAAAGGTCCATCATTATAAACTGTACACAATTATATTGCTTATCAAAATCACACTCAGTCAACTGACAACCTGAAATGTGATGTCCATTATCACCTTGATAATATACGCCACATTTCAGACCAATAACACTGCCAGTAGTACAGCATGGTGGTGGTCCCAGAAACTCCACCTTCCTTGAATGTCAAGAAAGATTCAGGCAAAGTGCATTGGAGGAGATATTGTAGGCAAACACAATTTGAACAGCATCAGACCTGGTCATGGGCTATATCTTTTATCACTTGAACTTTTGTTTCCAGCACCCTGTTTTTATGGAGATTTGAGATTATCTTTGAAGACAAACTTAATTTTGTTCTTAAATTGGCAGGTTTTGTTTAAAATAATGCTAATTTTGTGAAGTGAACAGTTATTCCATGTTTTTTCACAGAATCTGAGAGAGACATGTTTTGTATTCCACATTGCCTTGTGCCTATCCTTGTAATTCCATACTATAGACCTCAACATTGATTAATAATTTATAAAACAGTCGACCTTAATATTAGCAAAGCTATTGAACAAACATTGTAGAACATTAAACTCCTTTTAAACAGTGTTCGCAGAGAAGCCTGTAGAGCATGTGAATACTGCTAAGAATTCAAGTAGAAATCTAGGTTTTGTACCATTAAAACCAATTTTATTGTTCTGAAGGGCTGAGGGATTCATCAATTGCATTTCCAAGATATGTGTTCATATGTATGTGCATTATACAAATTGTCTCCCTTTTCGCATTCATGGCTAAAGGGATAATGCGGATGCACCTAGTCCCTGTTTTAAGTACCCTGTTACTAAGGAAACAAACTTGTCAGCCATGAGCCATGTGAGAATAATGGTGATTTATTTAGAAAAGAGAAGGTTTGTCATTTTGAGCTCACTACTACAAAATTGCTTTTTGATTACCTTCAAGCTTATTGCATTGTCTTGTCACAATAAACTATGGAAACAAGTGGAAAGGTTAATAATTGTGGGATCTGTTCTTGTCAGTTCATTGTACAGAAGGTCACTGAGTATACTCATACACTTGGTAGAGCTTAGAATGAATGTGTTTGTGTGTGCGTGTGTGTATGTGTGTTTGCAGGTACACAAAATATCCAAAGAGATACTGGACTGTTATTAGTTCTATTATTTTTGTTATAAGCACTCCCAGTTCAAGTTCTCATATGGCAGCCCTAGCATTCCTAATTTTTTCCTATACAGACAGTCCCCGAATTATAAACATTTACAAATGACTTACAAACGACTCATAGTTAAGAATGGAGGGTGAGACAAACAGGAAGTGAGAGAAATCTCCCCCTGGGAAGGGAAATTCACTCATGAAAGAGCTATCATGGGGAAAAGGGGTCTCCACTGAAGCTTTATCACCAATCCTTGTTTCCACAACAAGCCAAATTTTTCAAAATCCAGTTATCACAGGGACAGAAAATGAAGTGAAGTCTTCTGAACAGGGAGGGGCACAGGCAGCAAAACAAACAGGTATGTGAACCCTTCCGTCTGCTATCCAAAGAGATAGATACAGATAGATAGATAGACAGACAGATAGGCTGGAGTTATTCTTTAAAAGTACCTGATACAAATTCAACTTGAGAACAAACCTACTGACCTATCTTGTTCATAACTTTGGAACTGCCTGTGTTTCTTTTATTTTTCTGTGGTATACAAAACAATTCTATACAGTAGGGCAATTAATGGCCATGTTCCTTCTGGTGCACTATGCTAAGCGGTTGCACTTTTCCCAGTGTTATGCATTGTGTGTGTTCATGCAGGTTCTAAGCTTGCTTTTATTATAAACTAGTTTATATTATAAACTACCACAGTTTGTGTGAACTTAGGCATGACAAACTGAGGTAAATCTATAATGGAAATGCAGGCTTCTGAATACCTAGGGGTCATGCCAAATCAGAAGGGAAGACATGGCTGGACAAGTGCTTGTCATGCAAACACGACTTTTCTACTTCTTGATTCCTGCTTTGACAGTGAGCTTATAGCATGTATAAAAAACTGTTGGCATAACCTTGGAAGGGAAGAAGAAAGGAACAAGTAATGAATCTCTCCTTTTCCTCCTTGAAAAAATGAACAAATAAGAGCTTCCGGTGGTGGGCTGATGGCTGCAGGCTGGGTCCACTGAGGGCTCTCAGTGTGCCAACCGCTAAGTCGACCTGGTAGAGCACTAGCTCCCTCTCAAACCCCACGGATCGAGGTGGGAAGAGACGCTTGACCTGGTGGGTTACTTCGACGGCCCCAGCGACTCCCATCCCTCAAGGGTGAGGGTCAAGAGGGCCCGAAGATCCCCGGTCGGCGGGTCGACAAGCGGGAAGCGAGTTTAAAACTCGCACTGGCTGCAAGCCCCATGCTACACCAGAGAACATACGTGAGAAGAAAGGGAGAGGTAAGTGGCAGAACTCCACTACCTCATTAACTCAACTTAAGTAGTCCAGAAGAAAGAGGCTTGGAATTTGCTCGGCAGCTCGGGAGGATAATAGCAAACGGCGGGCTGGAGAGAACCACGGGGGAGTAGAGAGGAAAAGAGAAAAAGACCCTTATGGAAAAGACAGTGATATAGAGAGGGAGGTTTCTCTCTCCTACCCTACGGTTATCAATCTTGTTAAGATATTGGAGTCTGGATGCCATGCTGGACTGATAACAATCATCTTCTTTAAAACAACTGAGACGGAAGCGGCTGGAAAGGAGGGTGGGAGGAGAAACAGAAGACGGAAAGAGACTCAGGCTGACGCAATCCCTTCAACATTGCCTGGAAGGAGATGGTGCCACATTAATAAACCTCCCCCAGGAGAAGACAAGTTCCGGATAACAAAGAAATAAAACATCAAGCAAACTGAAATAGGTGAGTGCCCTGACGAAGGCTTGGCGGAGATCAAAGGAATTTGGACTGGCAGCGGGGAGTGGAGAGCCGCAGCGAGCCTTTAGACCCAGTACTAGTGAGCAGGAGAGCTGATTTTAAAAGACCCACGGCCAGCTATAAGGACAGACCTAGGGGTCTAGGCTTGGGAAAAGGAGAGTCCGTTTCAGAGTTGAGTGGTCTGAGAGAGATCCAAATCGGAGGTAACAAAGAGAAAAGGACATGCACAGAGGTTAGAGCCTGAAAAGAAAAGTAGTGAAGGTTGACTCTGCGCCAAGCACCTAACAAGGCAGGTGCATGACATAACAACTTGTACCTCAAAAGGGGGTATAGGCAATAGCCTTACCCCGGATTCTGCCATTGATGAAGGAATTATAGCTGTACAGACTCAGACTACATTGGAGGTCTGACTTACATAAGGGAACTTAAAGTCTAATTTAAAGTCTAAGTTTAAGTTATTTTGTAAGAAAGATGGCGTTCTCCAAATGGAAACCAGATAAAGACTCCAAAGACACAAAAATCCCCACGCGTAGATCTTCTTTACCAGAAGAGGGAAGCTTAGCTGATATTCTCCGAGAAATTAGGAAAATTTCGGATAAACAAGATCTACTTCAGAAGGAAGTGCAATCGATAGCCAGAAAGCAAGACCTACAGCAAAAGATGCTTCAGGAAGAGATGTCTGAATTGAAAAAGGAAATCCGAGAGGAATTGGGAGCAATAAAAAAGAAACAAAGGAAAACACAACTGGTATCAAAAATCTTAGAGCAGAAAACAGGAAACTTGATAACGAGCAAGCTCAATTAAAGAAAAAAATGGACTATCTGGAGGAAAAAGAGGAAAAGCTTGGGAAAATTCAAGAGAAGATGGAGTTCCACTCGCTGGAATTCCAACTACGATTCAGAAATGTCCAAGAGGAGAAAGATGAAAATATTGGATGGATAATCACCCAATTAACAGCCAGACTGTTAGATTGCACAGAACAAGAGGCGTGTGGACAAATTGATAGGGTATACAGAATCCAAACAAACGACTCAAAACACAACAAGGCAATTAAAGATGTAATAGTCCATTTTTTGAAAAAAACCACCAGGGATGAAATACTGAGGAGGAATGCCTCTAAACCAATATTCTATAAGGACAGGAAAATAATCATTTTAAGGGAAATTCCACAATCAACGTTGAACAGAAGAAAGAAATATTACTTTCTGACAGACACACTGAAAAGACTTCAAATAAAATTCAGATGGGAAAAATTTGAAGGTCTAATGGCGACCTATAAAGGGGAAAAAATATGGATTAAAACGGAGGAAGAAGCTAAACTTTTCCAGAAGACACTCAAGAGAGAAATGAACTCAGAAGAGAATTCACCCATGTCAGGACATGGTATGAACATCAAGGGGAAAAAAAAGAGAAGATTTTTCTCACCCAGAGAAGAGGATAAAGCTGCGACTCAAATGGATACCCTGAGGGATCAAGCAGAAGAGGTGGAAAATGAGGAGGAAGAGGATGAAGAGGAACCCATTGATGACGACGACACTACACCAAAAGATGAGTAAAGTTAGTCTCCCATTGAAATGCTATTCTAACAATGTGAATGGGCTAAATTCACCAAACAAACGTAGAAGACTCTTTAACACTCTAAAGAAGGGAAGATACAATATTATAGCTCTGCAGGAAACCCACATTGATGTTAATCACATCTCATATTTAAAAAAGAGTTATTTAGGGAAAGAATTTTCTGCCGCAGATACGGTAAAAAAAAGAGGGGTGGTTTTGTATATTGATCAAGCAATACCAGCAGAAGAGCAGTTTAAAGATAAAGAAGGAAGAATAATAGCAATCAGAGCAGAAATAGCAGGGGAAAAAAATCTTAATCTGTAATATATACGCACCGAATGGTCCTAAGACAAAATTTATTAAATTTCTAAGGGAAAACATCGCCAAAATTGAATTCGACCACATTATAATACTAGGTGACTTTAATGGAGTCTTAGATACTGTAAGGGACACATCCAGAACAATAAAAAAAGAGAAAAATACAGGCACCCTACCAAAATATTTTGTCGCTCTAAAAGACGAATATGATTTGATAGATGTATGGCGAGAGCAGAACCCTGGGGGAAAAGATTACACATACTTTTCAAGCAGACATAGGACGTGGTCGAGAATCGACATGGTCTGGGTGTCGAAATCCTTAGCAACAAAAATTGAAAATATAAAAATTCTAAGTAGAGACCTATCTGACCACTGTCCACTGCTGCTAGAAATTAATAAAAAGTCTACTTTTAAAAAGTGGAGACTTAACGAAAACCTACTAAAACAGGGGAATGACATTGAGAAAATTAAGAATATGACTAAAGAATATTTTAAATATAATGACACCAAAGAAATGAGGCCGCAAATCATCTGGGATGCCTTCAAGGCAATGGCAAGGGGCTTCCTGATACAGTTAAACGCCAGTAAAAGAAAGCAGAAGGAATTAGAGATGGTAAAACTAAACAATGAAATAGAGGGGAAGGAAAAAGATTTAAAAGCTAACCCGAGGAATCAATCAACAAAAAGAGCATTAGATATACTAAGAAAACGGAAAGCAAATTGGGATATGGAAAAAATTGCTAACCAGATAAAATGGGTTAAACAAAATGCATTCGAAAATGCAAATAAACCAGGTAAATGGTTAGCGAGATTAATCAGGAAGAAAAGACAAAACCAACAAATAATTGCAATTAAATCAAAAGGGAAAATCGTTACCAGTGATGAGAATATCAGAGAAGAATTTAAAACATTTTATGAAAAGCTCTATACAAAAGAGACGATCAATCCGGAAAAGATAATGGAATACTTGGGGAAACAAAATTTGGGGAAGATTACAGATGCGCAAAGATTGAATCTAAATAAAGAAATTACGAATGAAGAAATCCTTAAGGCAATTAACAGTTTTGAAAGTAATAAGGCTCCAGGTCCGGATGGTTTCACCATAGCTTTTTATAAAATAGGTCAGGAAGAAGTAATTCGCTTCTTATGTAAATTAATGAATCAGGCATTGCAAGAAAAAATTATCCCAGAAACATGGAAAGAAGCAATAATAATAATGATCCCTAAGGAAAATTCGGATGGATTGGATGTACAAAATTATAGGCCTATCTCATTATTGAATACAGACTACAAAATTTTTACTAAAATCTTAGCAAATAGAATGAAAGAATTTTTAGAGGAATGGATTGGGGAGGATCAAACAGGGTTTCTATCAGCCAGAAGTATTAAAGATAATGTGCGAATAATAATAGATGCAATCGAATATTACGAACAAAATAGTCAGAAAGAAGTAGGATTTTTGGCATTAGATGCTGAAAAAGCATTTGATAACTTAAACTGGAATTTCTTTAAATTACTGCTACAGGAATTAGATTTTGGCTTCCAATTTCAAAATGGAATAAACAGCATCTATGAAGAGCAGTGGGCAAAAATACAAATAAATGGATCAGAGTCAACAAAATTCAAAATTAATAAAGGAACGAGACAAGGGTGCCCCCTATCTCCCCTAATTTTTATCTTTGCATTGGAAGTTTTATTAAGAGCCATTAATAGAGATGAAAAGTTACAAGGAATCAGATTAGACAATAGGGATTACAAATTTCGAGCCTTTGCTGATGACCTTATTTGTATTATTGAAAATCCCAGAAAGAGTATACAAGATTGGTTAAGTAAAATTGACGAGTTTGGAAAAGTGGCAGGTCTAAAAATTAATAGCAAAAAAACAAAAATATTAACAAAAAATATGTCAAAAGAAAAGCAAAAAGAGTTATTTGACATTTCGGGGCTGGAGATTCCTGCTAAGATAAAATATTTAGGTATTTGGCTCTCAGCGAAAAATAACAAACTTTTAGATTTAAATTACTTGTCTAAATGGAAAGAAATTCAAAGCGATCTGGAGAAATGGAGTAACTTAAACGTGTCGTTAATGGGCAGAATTGCCATAATCAAAATGAATGTTCTCCCTAAAATGCTGTACATGTTTCAAAACATCCCAATTATAAGGAAAGCCACCCTACTAAACAATTGGCAAAAAGAAATTATGAAATTTATCTGGAAAAAAAAGAAAGCCAGAATAAAATATAGTACAATGATCTCGCCTAAAAAGCAAGGGGGATTTGGCGTACCGGATTTAAAATTATACCATGACGCCTGTGCTCTCAATTGGATTACAGAATGGACTAAATTGAAACAAATTAAAATCTTGAATTTGGAGGGACATGAATTAAGGAGAGGATGGCATGGTTATCTTTGGTATAACAAATCAAAAATTGAGAAGCAATTTGGTAATCACTTCATAAGATCTTCATTAATTAAAATTTGGGATAAATATAAAAGGCAATTTCATACCAAAACCCCCCTCTGGCTTTCACCATTAGAAGCAAATCACCGTAGATTATTAGGGTGGAGAGATTGGCCGACTTATAAAGAAATCTTAAATTCAGCACTCAACACAAATACCACTCCGCAGTTAAAAGATCTACAAGAAATCCAATCCATTAATAGGAATGTAACGTGGTATCATTACTTTCAAATTAAGGAATCCTATAAAAAGGACAACCCGGAAGGTTTTGAAACTGAACAGGGTTTCTGGGATATAATCTGTCAGTCCAACAAAAAAGTTATATCCATATTATACAGTAAATTATTGGAATGGGAGTTACAATCAGAGGGCACAACAAAAGCAATGATTCAGTGGGCAAACAACATCGGCCGTCCTATTTATATACATGAATGGGAATCTATTTGGAGAAAAAAGATAAAATACTCTTATTCTACAGATATGAAAGAAAACTGGCTCAAAGTACTGCATAGGTGGTATCTGACACCCAAAAAGATAGGGCTAATGTATAAAAAGGCTAATAACAAATGCTGGAGGTGTAAAACACAAATCGGCTCATACCACCATATGTGGTGGAGTTGCAAAAAATTAGAGAAATTTTGGACGATGGTACTAGAAGAAAGTAACAAAATCTTAAAAACAAATTTTAAAAAAGCACCTGAACTCCTATTGCTAGGGTTATACGATCAATCAATTATGGTAGATAGAAATACAGATAAATTATTCACCTTCTGTATCACTGCAGCGAGAATGCTGGTCGCAAAGCAATGGAAAAGTGAAAATGCACCAACAAAAGAAGCATGGCTGGGAAAACTGATTGAAATAAAGGATATGGACAAATTAACTTTTTTGCTGAGGAAGAGTAATGGAAGAGCGATGAAGGACACGGACTGGTCTCCACTTGAGGACTACATTAAGAAAATTACATCTAAAAATTGATAAGGGAACTTATAACAAAAAGACGTACAAAGATCGGAAGAACACCCCCCCATTGTGTCCACTATTCACATTCCCTAACCCTTATTGTATTTTCTGTTTCCCATCCCCTTTTCTCCCCCTTACCAATCCTTATCACTCCCCCCTCCCTTTTGTGTGTGTGAGGTGTGTTGCACTTGTTTTATTGTTGCTTGTTACTGTATGTTGTTATGATGTATGTACGTAACTTTTCAATAAAAATACCCTAAAAAAAAAAAAAAGAAAAAGAAAAAATGAACAAATAAAATCTCTCACTGTTTTCCAGTTCCGAGCTGGTATGAATTTCCCCTTTGTAATGGGTTAGTCTGGGGGATTAGAAGTATTTCAGATTGCATAGCTCCAAATCTCTCTCAGCGTGACTATCAGATGCCTACCAACCATCTTTTCTCACTCTTTGGTTACAGAGCACTCACTGATTGCCATGGGACTTCTGTCAGTTTTGGTTTGCTTGGAAGATGCCTGTGTGAATTTGTTTTATGTGTGGGGAAGCTGCTGGTTGCAGTTATTGCTGACATTCTGCTGGTCACTGAGTGGGAGGCAGCCATCCAGCAAGCCACAGCTACATTGTGTCCTCTGTATTACATAGAACAATCTGAGGAAGTCCTCAATGGCAGAATAGCCAGATGATGACATGGTCTATGTTATATTGACTGTAGGGTGGACGAAGACTGCAACAGATAAAAGGCAACCAATTGGCATGGTCTCCATGCCACTGGATTAGAACCTCTTTCTGTGAAGATTGTGTGTCTCCATAAAATTGCTCTGCTCGTTTCATTTCTTATATTTCAAACTCGTTTGTGTCAGTTTCTATGACAGGGCTTAAGTCCCATATCTTCATGTACCATACAGACATTTCCAGTCAGTTGCCAATTTTCCATGGCCACATTCTTACTGTCAGCAGTAAGAACGAAATTTGGTTTTTATGACAAATATGTATGAACCTTGGAAAATGGTCACAAACATTTATTATTATTATTTTATTATGACACAGCAAACAATATTATTATTATTATTATTATTATTATTATTGACACAACGACGTTGTATGACACAGCAAACAAGATAGATATGCTGGATTTCGTATCATAAAATCACAAGTCGAACACTTCCCAAGTGTCTAGGACTGTGTGATGTATTTTCGGATGATGCGTAAAGATCCCAGTAGGGTGGCCTTTTGCAGTTGGCAGATCATAATTTTGTCAATGTCTATTGTTTCCAAATGCTGGCTGAGATCTTTTGGCACGGCACCCAATGTGCTGATCACCACCTGGACCACCTGGACTGGTTTCTGCCAGAGTTTTTGAAGTTCAATCTTGAGGTCCTGATAGCGGCTGAGTTTTTCCTGTTGTTTTTCATCAATGCGACTGTCACCTGGGATGGCAACATCAATGATCCAAACCTTTTTCTTCTCCACAACTGTGATGTCTGGTGTGTTGTGTTCCAGAACTTTGTCAGTCTGGATTCGGAAGTCCCACAGTATCTTTGCGTGCTCATTCTCCAATACTTTTGCAGGTTTGTGATTCCACCAGTTCTTTACTGCTGGCAGGTGGTACTTGAGGCATAAGTTCCAATGAATCATTTGGGCCACACAGTTGTGCCTCTGTTTGTAGTCTGTCTGTGTGATTTTCTTACAGCAGCTGAGGATATGATCAATGGTTTCGTTGGTTTCCTTGCACAGTCTGCATTTTGGCTCATCAGCTGATTTTTCAATCTTGGCCTTAATTTCATTTGTTCTGATGGCTTGCTCCTGTGCTGCAAGGATCAGGCCTTCTGTCTCCTTCTTCAGTGTCCCATTTGTGAGCCATAGCCAGGTCTTAGCCATAGCTGCTATTACTGTTGTTGTTGTTGTTGTTGTTGTTGTTGTTGTTGTTGTTGTTGTTATTAATTTATACCCTGCTTTATCTCTCCCGCAAGAGACTCAAAACGGTTTACATTTTTCAGCAGTGCAGGAGGAATCCACACTGATAGTGTGTAAGCTGGCATTTGTGAGCACCTTCAGCAAATCCATTGATCAGTTTAGTCCCAACAGGACCTGCATCAGTCTGCATCTTCTTTGACATCTTTTGAAAAATTAAATGGAAAGTGATAAAAAAAATTCAATTTAAATAACCTGTATATTTGTAAATGCTTTTCACCCTCAACTGAATCAATACGAATGGTGCATGCTTCACTAAAGCTTTCCAGAAACAACATTCTTGACCTGAAGGTTCTAGGTTCTGTAAAAACATGTAGAGGGTGTTGTCATGTATGCTTTATAGCTCAGCTACTGTGAGTCTTTTTATCTGGCCAATTAATGCAATTTTAAACTAGTATTGAAAAAGTAGTTTCATTGTATAGATGATTACATAGGAAGTCCTGAAACTAGTTTGAGGTCTGGATGGTGATTACACAAATCATAGAGCATTGGTGTATATTAAAGGTATGCTTTCATCGGAGTTTGGCCACCATAGTTTGAAGCTAATTTTGAACTGCATTGAATGGTTAGCATAGATAAAGCCTATACTGGAGAATACAGGCTGGAAATGACATTTCTGGCACATGTGAATATGGCAGTTTTGTATCTAGTCACATTTAGTGCTTCACCGACAAACAGTTGCACTATGTGATTTTAAGCTATTAAGAGAGAAGTCTGAGAATTAGACTGCATTGCTGAATAAAGTTGCACTGAGCAAGTGGTTGGAGTCCCTCTTTACTGTTGTCAATCAAAACAAGTGCCCTTTCATGCTCTCTTGTTGGATTCTGCAAGGTGGGGTGCCAGGGGTGGCGGGGGGATTTCACTCCTTGTATCTATCGTTAATCTTTTCCCTGCAGGGACTACTTGCTTGATGTTTAAGGAGAAAATGAATAATACAGAGATAAGAGGATGCCGCATAAATTGCGAATGGAAAATTAACAGCACATCCCCAGGACAACAGCAATGGCAGGAACATGGGCTACACCTGTTATGCTGTGTGACTGAGAGCTCTTTGTGGAATTATTTATCAGCATAAGTAATTTCCATTAACCTTAACTGAATAAAAATGCAGAGAACACATTAATCACAGCATATTAAGTTTTTCGTTTAAATTAGCCCTAATTGCCAATCTTATTCGATGTATTAAATTTAGGAAGCTTAATACTGTATTGTAATGAATATTTTAACCCAATTGTATTTTAGCATGTACGTCAACATACTGGCTTTATTAGAAGCACATCTTTGGAGCAAATATGTTTATGAAGTACTGAAAGCAATGGTAGAGAGTGTGATTTTGTTTGTGATGATGTTGAGAGACATAACACAAAGCTCCAGGTGATTTGGGGATCTGGTGAACTTGTTTTTATAGCAGTGCATACTACAGCACATAATAACAGCTTGGGGCAACCATGTATTCCTCATTCAGAACATTCTATAGTTTCTTTTCTTGATTTCTTGGTGTTAGGCCTGTTCCTGGGGTTATTTAAGGTATTGATTCAGAAAATTGCCTTGAATAGACTGCATCAGGTTTTGTTACTTAGATATGGTTATCACAATTTCTTATTAGTGATCAAATGAAGGTCAAGGTCCTTTAACTGCCATAGCTGCATCCTATGGCATATGTGTCAGGACACAGACTCCTCTTAAAGGGCCACACACAATGAGTAAAGATAACAAACGTTTATTAAATGAGATTCTGAACCTAGGAAAACTTAACTTCAGTGTTCCTGGTAAAAGTAAATGTCTTTGCTTCAAGAAAAGGCAAAAAATGCGAGAACAGAAAATAATCCGGATTATCCTGCCTGATAATTTGGCTTAACTCTAGCCAAGAGTTCACTGAAACTATAGTCACACCAAGCTATGGCACAGAAAGCTAGGAGAGGGCCAAATGCACACCCACAGCGAGAGCAGAAGACACCGTTGTCCAAAAGCCAAGCCGAATCCAGAAACCAAAGGATAGCCAACTGGGAGTAGCGAAGTCGTCGTCAAAAGCCAAGCCGAATTCAGGAACCAAAAGGAGAGCCAACCGGAAGTAGCGATGCCATTGTCAGGAGCCAAGCCGAATTCAGGAGCCGAAGGGGAAGCCAGGAAATGCCAAGCCAGGAACAAGCGAAGAGAGTTGACCTTTTAGTTCCTCTACTCTCTGTTAACCCATCTTTTTCCAGCATTGACTCCTCATCGCTAGAGAACCCTTCAAACGTTTCATCCTCAGAAGGAGCCATAAGTATTTCCCAGACCCGCTTTGCTTGCTGTTCCTCATCAAACACCTGCTCACCATTAGCCCTTTTCCTTCTGCTAGCAGTTCTACTACTAGTAGTAGTATTGCCCCCTGGCCCAACTAAAACAATATGTTCTGTATTTCAAGAACTAGAGCTGAGATGGGAAGACTGGTGCCATTTTTGGAATCATTAGGTCAAATATATCCAAAAACAGGTCTAACATATGAGGCACTAAAATGTCTGTTGGCCAATGTATTGAACCTATTCTTGCTGTTGATTTAGGACATCTTCACACGGCCCTTTCAGGCCCTACCATGGCACCAGCAATTGTTGGCGAAAGGGAAGGTGCATGGGGTGGCTTTTGGTGCCCCATACACTCTTGCCTCCCATGGGATGAGGCAAGGGGGAAGGCGAGCAATGTGGGGTGACGGGTTCTCCACGCCTGCTGCTGAGCCCCACCGGATTTGCCACAATCCATGGCAAATTGGGGGCTAAATGTGATAACTGCCATAGCTACATCCTATGGAATCATAGGGTTTGTAGTTTGATGAGGCATTAGACCCTGCAGTGCTGGGTGAGAATTTTGACTACTTCTTCCTACTTTTGACTACTGCAAATGCAAGGAATATATAGGCTGAAAATATGTCTCAGATCATCATCAGATCTAGCTACGATAATGGAGTTCTGTCATCATAGTTATTTCTGCTACTGCCACCAGGCAATGCTCCAATGTTTCCAATGTGCTGAAAACTGGTGTGCTGGGAAATGATGACAGTAGCTCTTTCCCAGTCACATGTTATATTGGGAGAAACAACTAGAAAGATCCTTTCAGGTCCTGACACAATTGCTTGACTAAATGCACCCTATCACCCTTTGTATGAGATGATGCTTGGCTGAAGAGGGAGCTGTCTGAGGTCACAGGTCAGTAACAACCATAAATGTGAATGCCAAAAGTTATGAGATTTTAACTCTTGTTTATGATCTAATAGATATTGAACAGGATTGTAGCCTATGTCACTTCAAGTGGACTTATAACACTATAATTGTGTGAAAATACCCTCAGATGGGACTTCATGAGAGCAACAATATGTTCATTTCAAGAATTTTGTTTGCATAAGAGCACTGTTGCTGCAGGTTTTTTTTAAAGCAATTTTTTAAAGCAGGTATTTGAGCTCCGGTCAAATTCAAATAGCTGCAGTGCACCTATCACCAGAGCTCACAATCTGATCATTTGTTCTGAGTGTTTATATTTTCTTTTATTGATCAAAAATGTACAAATAACTTCAATGGAAGCAGAACCAGCCATACTATTAGGCAGAGAGGCAGTTCTCTTAAGTGACAGATGGTGAATGGTATGGAAGAGGTAACGATTAGCCTTTGTTACAGGATAGAGCAATATCTTCTGTATGCTCTGGTGTGTACCCTCTTAGAAGGGGTGGCTAAATATGATTAAATTGATAGTCTAGTCTGTTTCTTTAGCTGGAAGAGGTGAGAAACCTTTTCCCCTGCTTAATTATGGAGAGCTGGAGGTCTATAACCTTACCTCTATAGGCTTCTTTGTGATTTCTAAAAGTAGATGCCCTCTATTAACACCCTTTGCATACATATACTCACTAATTTCTATCGTATTATGTTGTCTTCCTCTGAGCTTGGCTTTCTGCACCCACTCTCTTCCAGCATCACCCTGAGCTGCAGCCATTTTCCTTTACCTCTTCCTCTCGCTCCTCCATTATATCATGTATTTGATTATGCTGAAATTTGAGCAGGTAAAGGCACTTTCAAATGCTTTTACAAAGGAAACTATAAGTCTTTGTCTATTTCCGCAAGTCCCCCCCCCCCCTTTCTGGGTATAAGGTGTTGCATTGCCTCTGCTTTGCCAATTTGATTACTTAGATAGTGACATTCACTACCACTTTTCACATTTTCCAACACAGAGTTGATTGGGGCATAAGAAGAACTGTGTTTATACCTACACTGAAGTATTTCTTCCCTTCTTCTTCATTCACTCAGTCGTTTCCGACTCTTTGTGACCACATGGACCAGTCCACACCAGAGTTCCGTCAGCTGTCACCATCCTCAGCTCCTTCAAGGTCAAGCCAGTCACTTCAAGGATACCATCCATCCATCTTGCCCTTGGTCGGCCTCTCTTCCTTTTTCCTTTCATTTTCCCCAGCATCATGATATTTTCCGAGCTTTCCTGTCTTCGAAAGATGTGGCCAAAATACTTCATCTTTGCCTCTAATATCCTTCCCTCCAGTGAGCAATTGGGCATTATTTCCCGGAGGATGGACTGGTTGGATCTTCTTGTAGTCTAAGATACTCTCAGGATTTTCCTCCAACACCAAAGTTCAAAAGCATCTATCTTCCTTCGCTCAGCCTTCCTTATGGTCCAGCTCTCACATCCATAGGTTACTATGGGGAATACCATTGCTTTAACTATGCGGACCTTTGTTGCTGGTGTGATGTCTCTGCTTTTCACTATTTTATTGAGGTTGGTCATTGCTCTCCTCCCAAGAAGAAGACGTCTTCTGATTTCGTGGCTGCAGTCTGCATCTGCAGTGATCGTCGCGCCTAGAAATACAGTCTGTCACTGCCTCCACGTTTTCTCCCTCTATTTGCCAGTTCTCAATCAGTCTGGTTGCCATAATCTTGGTTTTCTTGATGTTTAACTGCAGCCCAGCTTTTGAACTTTCTTCTTACACCTTGGTGATAAGGCTCCTCAGCTCCTCCTCACTTTCAGCCATCAAAGTAGTGTCATCTGCATACCTCAACTGCAGAGTATGCCTGTCCTGTTTGGCACAAGTCTGCCCATGCGAAGCAGGTGGGCATAGCACTGAATGAAACATGCAGAATCATCACGGGATGCCTTAAACCTACACCTGTTGATAAACTCTACAAGTTAGCTGGCATTGCCCCTCCTGACGTGCGACGAGAAGTTGCTGCTAACAGTGAGAGAAAAAAAGGTCGAACATTGTGAAAGCCACCCACTGCATGGCTATCACCCTCCTCCCACCAGACTCAAATCAAGGAAGGGCTTCATGAGAACCACCACTCCTCTTGATGTTCCTCCAGCAACAGCAAGGGTGTCCCTCTGGGCAGCTAAACCTGGCAATTCTAACTGGATGGCCCCCCAAGAGGGTCTTCCTCCAGGGGCAAACCAAGAATGGGCAACTTGGAAGTCCCTGAACAGACTCAGAAGTGGAGTGGGCAGATCAAAAGACAACTTGGCAAGGTGGCACTACCTGGAGGAATCCTCCACCTTGTGTGACTGTGGAGCTGAACAAACAACTCAGCATATGTATGCTTGCCCACAATGCCCTGCCTCATGTACGGAGGAGGAGTTGTTTAAAGCTACAGACAATGCGGTTGCTGTTGCCGGCTTTTGGTCCAAAACTATTTAGTTGCTTGTGATTTCTTTCTTTTTTTATTTCCATTATTTGAAATGTATTTGTTGTACAATGCTTTTGACACGAAATAAATAAATCTGCATACCTAAGGTTATTCATGTTTCTTCCAGCAATTTTAACTCCAGCCTTGGATTCGTCAAGCCCTGCACGTCGCATGATGCGTTCTGCATACAAGTTGAATAGGGAGGGTGAAAGTGTGCAGCCCTGCCGTACTCCTTTCCCAATCTTGAACCAGTTTGTTGTTCCGTGGTCTGTTCTTACCGTGGCTACTTGGTCTTTATACAGATTTCTCAGGAGACAGACAAGGTGTCTTGGTATCCCCATACCACCAAGCACATGCCACAGTTTATTATGATCCACACAGTCGAAGGCTTTAGAATAGTCAATAAAGCAGAAATAGATGTTTGTATGAAACTCCTTGGTTTCCTCCATTATCCAGCGGATATTGGCAATTTGTTCTCTTGTTCCTCTGCCTTTTCTAAACCCAGCTTGTACATCTGGCAACTCTCGCTCCATGTATTGCTGGAGTCTTCCCTGCAGGATCTTGAGCATTACCTTATTGGCATGGGAAAGCAGTGCCACTGTGAAAGTTTGAGCATTCTTTGGCATTTCCCTTTTTTGGTATGGGGATATAAATTGATTTTTTCCAATCTGATGGCCATTCTTGTGTTTTCCATATTTGATGGCATATGGCATGAATCATCTTGACAGCATCATCTTTCAAGATTTTAAACAATTTAGCTGGGATCCCGTCGTCTCCTGCTGCCTTGTTATTAGCAATGCTTCTTAAGGCCCATTCAGCCTCACTCTTCAGGATGTCTGGTTCTAATTCACTCACCACACCGTCAAAGCTATCCTCTATATTATTATCCTTCCTATATAGATCTTCTGTATATTCTCACCACCTTTTCTTGATCTCTTCAGCTTCTGCTAGGTCCTTGCCATCTTTGTTTTTGATCATGCCCATTTTTGCCTGAAATTTAACTTCATTGTTTCTGATTTTCTGTAGGAGATCTCTTGTCCTTCCTATTCTATTGTCTTCTTCCACTTCCATGCATTGCTTCTTTAAAAATAGTTCCTTGTCTCTTCTGGCTAACCTCTGGAATTGTGCATTTAGTTGGGCATATCTCCCCCTATCACTGTTTCATTTCACCTTCCTTCTTTCTTGGGCTACTTCCAGCGTCTCAGCAGACAACCATCTTGCCTTCTTGGCTTTCTTTTTCTTTGGGATATACTTTTTGCTGCCTCCTGAACAATGTTGTGAACTTCTGTCCATAGTTCTTCTGGGACTCTATTTATCAAATCTAGTCCCTGAAATCTATTCTTCACCTCCACTGCATATTCACTAGGAATATTTGTGAGATCATATCCAATTGGTCTGTGTATTTTACCCATTCTCTTTAGTCTGATTCTAAATTGTGCAATAAGAAGTTCATGATCTAAACTACAGTTATTTCCAGGTCTTGTTTTCATCGACTGGATGGATGTCTGCCACCTTTGGCTGCAAAGGATGTAGTCAATCTGATTTCGGTGTTGACCATCTGGTGAAGTCCATGTATAAAGCCATCTTTTAGGTTGTTGGAAGAGAGTGTTTTTTATGCCCTACCTGAATTTATTTAGACTGCCCTCTTCTTTACTGGTTCTTTAGGACATTTCTATTCTGGGAAGATTCGAACAGGCTGACTTGAAGAAGTTATTTTAAAGACCTCACTCTCATGAGTTTTCTTTTTCCCTGCAACAATTCTCTCCACCTGATGTTTGAATTGGATTAATGTATGTTTTTAAAACAATTTTTCAGTAATTATTTTGCATGCTGTACTGAATATTGCCATCCCAGTGGAAGAACAAGATCATAAGTATAGAGTAATATATTAGAAAATTATGTTCCAGGACCAGAAATAGATGCATTACATTATTGCCACTACATGAAGAGAAACAATCTCATTGGGACCATATTTGTTATGTGGGAAAATAAAAAAAAGCCTTAACAAAAAAATGTTTTAACAAAAAATAATTTTCTATTTATAGAATTACAGGCATTTGGAAAAGTCCATATTTGGAGCTCAATGAGGTAGAATGTAAATAAATGTGATCAGCTTATGCATGGGCAAGTGTAAGAAAGCAAGTCTGAATATTAAAAAAAATAGTTTTATTTCAATGTGATCCACACCTAATAATGAACAAAAGTGATCATCATTTCCTAATGTTATCTGAATGTAACTGTGTATAGAAAATATTCATGTATCTATATACTTACATTAGCTTTGCCCGGCCACGCATTGCTGTGGTATGGAAAATAAAGTAATGAGAAGTAGGCAGGCTTTGAAGCTGCAAGGCTATTCATTCCTGTGTAGCTGTTTAGGTTTATTATTATTATTATTGGAGGTCATACCTTGGATGTGTTGGTGTGTTGTGGCATAGTCAACTGGCTAGGTTGGGTAGGATTTAATGGCCTTGTAGCCTAAAAGCCTGGCGGATTCTTCCCTGGGGGATTCCTTTGTTGGGTGGTGTTAGCTTGGCTGATTGTTTCTTGTCTGGAATTCCCCAGTTTTCAGATTGTAGTTCTGTATTTACTTTTCTGGTTTTAGATATGTTTTATGGTGGGAGCCAGGTTTTTTTCATTGTCAATGGATTTACCTAGGTAAGAAACAGACAGATAAGTGTGGTTTATATACCTGTCAAATAATATCTAGTGTGGGAGGATGATCTCTTGTCTGTTGGAGGGAAGAATGAATGCTGTAATTAGTCACCTTGATTAGCCCTTAGTGGCCTTGTAATTTCAAATTCCTCCCTGGGTGATTCCTTTATTGAGAGGTGTTCGCTGGTTGTGTTTGTTTTCTTTCTGGATTTTCCCTGTTTCCCTGTGTTGTTGTTTATTTACTGTCCTGATATTAGAGTTTATATTGTGCTGTATTGTTATACCATATTTTTATATATTATTATATTTAGTATCCTAATTATGTTGCAAGCGCCGCTTGGCAGGGAGGTCGCTGCCCACGCTCCCCATTGGGAAGGAGCAGCATCATCGCCAAGTGTCACAGCCTTCCCTTGGGGGTGAAAAGCTCCCAACTGACAGGAGGAGTGGGTCCGTGGCACTGCCCTTCTGAGTGCACCTGGCAAGTGAGGGGAATCTTAAGGAAATTCGCCGCTTGTTCTTCTTGGCTCTTCTGCCTTCCTTCCCTCCACCCGCTCACCTGCCAGTTCTTGCCTTTTTGCACGGGTTTTTTTTCCCTTGTGCAGTTTCTCAAGGGGCTCCTGACTCCATAGCTAGGCCTCACTCGGCACCTGGCTCCAGTAGCTGCCAGGGGGAGGGAGGAGGAGAGCAGTCAGTGCCCTGGCCTGGCCTCGCTGTGGAAAAGTTCCCCCATGTGAGTACTCCGTTGGCTGAGCTCTCAGTGCAGAGCAGCTGTCATCCTCCTCCTCCCTCCTCTGGCCCCTCCTCCTTCATACTCTCATTCCAGTCCGGGCGCTTGAGGACTCATATGCCTTCATCAACTGGGCCGAGCAGCAATGCTGCCTCCTCCATCATTGTCCTTCTCCCTCCTCTGCCTCTCATCCTCCGTTTCAGGCCTGGGCACTGGAGGACTTGCCCGTCCTGGCCGAGTATACCTCCTTCAACCAGGCCCTGCCGCAGATCCCCACGGGCATGGGGAAGGAAGAGGAGTCAGTTGGTGAGAGAAATTCAAACCCCTCCCTGTGCCATTGCCTCCTCTGCACAGGCATGAGATGGCTGCCATTTCCTGGTGTTGCATCAGTCTCAGAGTGCCTTTTTTTCTTTGGGGGGGGGGGGCGGTTGCTCCACGCATGCGCAGAATGCATTATTGCATTTTTGGTTTTTTTCTGTCATTTCCACGTAGTATTTTTATGTTTTTTTGTTGTAAAAACACAAACCGGATGACTATGTCTTTTTTTTGGCAAGTTTGGTGTTATTTGCTCCAGTAGTTTTGTTGTTTAAGTTAAGGGGAAAACGTTCAGAACATTTTTATATGTATAGATTACCTAGCAGAAAAGGTTAGATTATTGCTTGCACATTGCAGCTTAGTTATCTCTTAGTGGCTGTTGAATAAAAGTAACTCAGTATTTATAACTAGTTACTTACAAGCTTTGCTCACAGATAATTTGGGTGTGGATTGTGCCTGAAGGAAATTTAAGAACATAATGTGACTTTCCTGAATTATTTGATATGGACCAGGAAGGAGAGGAATGTCCTTCAGTACAAAGAAACACCCATTTATTTATTCATTTAAAACATTTATATTCTGCCCTTCTCACCCTGAATGAGACTCAATACAGAGCATAAGCATTCCATGCCAGG
The DNA here is from genome assembly GCF_035594765.1 of Anolis carolinensis. Taxonomy (NCBI): domain Eukaryota; kingdom Metazoa; phylum Chordata; class Lepidosauria; order Squamata; family Anolidae; genus Anolis; species Anolis carolinensis. The sequence continues at coordinate 172,876,648 of NC_085844.1, forward strand.
ACATAAAACAATTGTAAATATACACATTTAAAACATTAAACATTAAAATCAGTTATATCTACTTTAAAATCAGCTGTTTAAACCAACTAGACACCATGCTGGCTCCAGTCAGCGGAGTATGTTTCCTCTTATTGCCTCACTGCACTGCCCCAAAGGCTTGGTCCCACAGCCAGGTCTTTACCATCTTTCTGAAGGACAGAAGGGAGGGGGCTGATCTAATCTCACCAGCGAAGGAGTTCCATAGCCAAGGGGCAATCACTGAGAAGGCCCTGTCTCTCGTCCCCTCCAGTCACGACTGTGACGGTGGCGGTACAAAGAGCAGGGTCTCCCCAGAAGAGCTTAATCTCCGTGGTGGTTCATAGAGGGAGATGCATTCAGACAGGTAAACTGGGCATTTTAGTTTCCATGTTTTATGCTGAGCTGGTTCAAATGCATCAAAACAGAAAGCTTGGGCAGAAGGCAATGAAGAAAAAAGTACAGAAAGATAAGAAATGCCATAGCTCTTGGAGAAATGCCATTCCTTAGTTTTGTGTGTGTGTTTATTTTCTGTAGCATAGGTCTGGACATTACTTCCACTATCAATTGCCAGACAAAGCTTGTTTTAAAGGAATGTCCCTGCTTCCCTAAACATTGCAGCTTCATAGAAATAATGGATGGCCTTTATTATGGAACAAACTGTTCATCAAACAGGGTGAAGCTCCAGGGTTGTACTCTGCAGTTCCCCTTATATCTGGGAATGTTGATCTGGCAATCCTTCTTCGTCTTTTGAAGTTGCTCCCCATGAAAGCATGATTGTACAATTGTGGTTGAGCTTATACTTCGGATATACTCAACAAAGCCATATAATTCTGAGAACAGAGAGGATGGATTGTTGCAGTATGCCATATAAAAGCCTCTGGAAATCCAAGGAGTTGTGGCCTGTACACTACATAACAAGAAATAGCATTGTTGGACAGCTTTTTCATCATAACTAAAGCAGGGTGACCCTCTAATAATCTCTGGTCAGTACTTCAGATAAATACTTCTGCTGAAGAACATCTATTTCTCTACACATAGCTTCTTTAGATTCCCTATATTTTCATTTCAAGATTCCTTTCTTTATGTTACAATGCTGAATTTTGTAAGTATAATTGTAAGCTATGACACGATGGCATTTTCTAATTGCATTCTCTGCCTTATCTTGTCAATTCAAGCCTGAGGGAAAAACATGCTTCCTTCATTCAGTGAGCTGATCGGTGCACACTTCAGTTTCTGCTGTCAACAGCAGTCTCAGTAGGATCAAATGTACCCATCCTTCCTTTTTATGGGCTCCTGCCCAAAGGAGTGTTGCAGGGGAAAAGTATGATAGCCTCTAGCCAGATCATGCCATCAATTGCTTCAACAGATGGTCTTCAAGTCTGTTTCTGGACAAAACTACTCTTAATGGTGCTCCTATGAATTCAGTCGGTAAGGTCAGAAATCTAAGTTGCTATAGAAATTTCCCTGGCTCAAGTCCAAGTTAAAGTCAGTTCAAATTCATGAGGCAGTGCAACTCTATACTCATCTCATTAAACAAGTGTTGGGTGTTTCACATTAAGCAGATGCACTGTAAGAAATACTTAAACAACAGCAACAACAGCCCCGCGGCTTTTGAGTCAAGAAAGCATTGATACAAGACCCAATTTAAATTTGCAGCTTTCATTTCATACTGTGAAGTTTGAACACTTTCTGAAAGTTAACCAGGTTATTTAATGGGCTGGATTGACACATAGTCAGACTGTCCTAATCAAATAATTTCAGAGGGATACATGGATCATAAATACATTCAACTGGTAAAAAAAGACTCGCATAACAACCCAGGCAGATCTGCTTAAATTTGAAATATAATGGTTTGGGAAAAATCCTCCATCTCAAATTAGAGGACAGAGTGACTTTTAGTCACTCACCATTTTCAATAGAAGCTGTGACTTGGTTTATTTCTTGTGTAACTTTTGATATTATTGACTAACCAGCCATCTTCCTCTAGTAACCTGTACCATTATGTTTATGTTTTGGGCATCTTGGAACATTCCTTCTAAAAGGGAATTGCTTACAGTTCTGAAGTCCCCAAAGCAGTTTACTATTATTGCTACAAATGTTTTCCCATTTCTCAAAACTGAAATACAGGTTGAGCATCCCTTATCTGGAATTCTGAAATACTCCAAAATTTAAAATTGTTCACCTGGGTGGCTGAGATAATGACACCTTTGATTTCTGCTGGTTGAATCTTTGTTTCATGCACAAAATTATTTAAAAATATGGTGTATAACATGACCTTCAGTCTATATATATATATATATATATATATATGCAACATAAACAAATTTCATGCTTAGATTTTAAGATATATCATTATGTCTGTGTATTAGAATACAAGTACATCAAAATCTGAAAATATGCAAAATCCCAAAATATTGGTTTCAAGCATTTCAAATTAGGGATACTCAACCTATAAAAATTATTTTAAAAGAAAAAAAAATCTAAATGCTACAAGTTGCTGACCTGTAGTACAAAATATAATCTTTTTCCAACCTCCTTATCATCTCCTGAGCACCCACAACATAATGCAAGACAATAGCATGAGCCAGCTCTTGAATCATGTGATTTTCTTCCAGGGTATGACAAGAGTCCTTTGTCAGTTGGAAGCCAGCATGAATGTTGCAGATAATCACCCCAGTTAGCATTGGATTATCTGCAACATTCATGCTGGCTTCCAACTGACAAATTACTCTTGTCACACCCTGGACTCTCCACAGATATATATTTACCTTCCTTGCCTAGTTTCTCCATGCCTCACAACCTCTGAGGATGCCTGCCATAGATGTGGGCGAAACGTCAGGAGAGAATACTTCTGGAACATGGCCACACAGCCCAAAAGATATACAACAACCCATATTATTTCTGTCTGCAAGGGTAACTATGCCTCCGGACATGCTCCAAGTACACATGAAACAAGGAGAGGCCATGTCTCAATTGCAGAACATTCTTCTTTCATAGATCTTAGACCAAAGCCCCATCTAACAAAGCTCTTGGCAGCTTTTATAGATTAACATGTTCTAATGGACTGCCACTTGAAGTGGTGGTCCATGTTACAGTGCTGGCCTTGGAGAGCTTCCAGGAAAGATAGAAGCAATTGTTGTCAATGAGCACAATATGGCACTGATCATTGGTACACTGGGGGAAAAATGATGATCTATATCAGATACGCACACACACACACACACACACACACACACACACACACACACAGAGATACAGTGGAAATTCCAAGCATTATCCAATAGAACCAAACTACAACAAAAATATTAGAGAGGAAACATGGCTGTCACAACCTCCCTAAAGATTCTTATAGCATGCCAACTGGAAATAACCTGCATTGTGAAGGAGAAGCATCCAGTTGAAATAAAAATTTTGATTTTAGCCTCAGGAAAAAGTGCTAGTACCTTGGATGTACACTGAAACCAATAGATCTGATTATAGTATGGTTAAGAGCTGAATACTATACTTTGGATAAGAAGTAACTTCACTAGCTTGTTGCTGTTAGATGTTGTGCTTTGGGGGAAAGGAGCACAGATGGGCAGAGGCATTTTACACTGATTCAACTTTATCTCTCCAGCCCTTTTAGTCAGTAAAATTGTTTTCTAAAGACTTGTGATGATTTATTGAAAAATAAAAATCCACCTCAGTGAAGCTAGCTTCCTTAAATTCTGTATACAGTAGAATCTCACTTATCCAATGTAATCGGGCCAGTAGAACGTTGGATAAGCGAATATGTTGGATAATAAGGAGAGATTAAAGAAAAGCCTATTAAACATTAAATTAGGTTGTGATTTTACAAATGAAGCACCAAAACATCATGTTATACAAAAAATTTGACAGAAAAAGTAGTTCAATACGCAGTAATGCTATGTAGTAATTATTGTATTTACTAATTTAGCACCAAAATATCATGATGTATTGAAAACATTGACTACAAAAATGCGTTGGATAATCCAGAACGTTGGATAAGCGAGTGTTGGATAAGTGAGACTCTACTGTATATTATTTCATGACCTGGATGGCATCTTTTCAATATCTTTACTGTAGCAGAGAACTAGGGACAGCATATCTAATGAAAGAGGATGCAATATCTTAGTAATAAATCCAATTAATTTATAGAGAGAGCTTCAGAGCATTTTATTTATCCCAATATAAACAGGAAACCTAAGAGAGCTGCTATTCCCCTGCTGTATTACATTTTGGTATTGTCATTCAGAATTGTCTGCTGTACTAAATGTTATATAACTAGCCATCCATTTTATACAACTTCCTTCCCTTGCTAAGCCTCACTAAGTGGAGAACATGAGCAGGTTGACTGCAGGGTTGGCAGGATCCCTTTGCTCTACAAATCATCATGATAGCTCATCGTTCATTTGGAAAGCAGCAAAGGCCATTCAGAACAACAAACCATATTTTTTTTGCTCAAAGTCAACAGCAGATAAGACCATCCACTATTTCTGTTATTAGTACTTCCCTTCAAAAAAGAAAAAAAAACTAGCGAGGTTGTGGAGTTTGCCTGCACCCTTGGCTCCTAAATCAGGGAGTAAGCAGCAAAACCGGAGAGGTTGAGATGCGTCCAGGGCTAATTACCTTGCTGCCTATATGGCAAAAACCCCGACCACATTTCCCTTTTAAAACAACAAAAACATAACAATCTAAATTTAGATATCTGTAAAAGCAAAGAGAGATTTGCTTTACTTGTTAAGAAAGAAGAAAAGAAGATAAGAGATTAATTAAGGTTTAATAGTGAATACAGGAGGGGAGAGGAGTAGAACAGAGACAGCAAACTGTGAGCAAGACAGTGGCGTATTACTTCATTGCTTTACTCCTCTGCCCTCAGCAAGGATCTTGTGTAAATAGAAGCTCATGGCCCCAAAGTCCATTTTTGTGACTCCTAGGGATCAAAATATGTCATAGAAGCAATGGATAATAGAATCATGGATTTGGAAGAGACCACAAGGGCCATCCAGTCCAACACAAAGGCCATCCATAATATTGTGATCATAATACTGTGAGCTGGAAACGTAGCAGAGCAGACACACACACAATTGGGCAAAAGAATCAGTGACACTTCAGCCTCCTCTAAATCAGCAATACAAATGACTTTTTGGAGAAGAAATGGTATTGGCAATGGATTTGTTGATCCTGAAGCCTCCAAATGCAGTGGAAATATTTTCCAAGGCCCCAGAGGTCATTTTTGGGGCATTTTACATGCTCATTTCCTCAGGCACAACATTTTATCATATCTACAGGACCCTTTCAAAACAAAAGAGTTGCTATTTCTGATTATTAGATTTAATATTCTGTCCTCCTCAATCAGGCTGTAATTAGCTAGTCCACCCTATTTTTTGAAGTAGTGATGGAGAAATTGAAGTAGATATTGATGGGGATATTGAACTATATTTAATACAACATGCCTTCTTATGTCAATTGAGAAGCATACACATGGAGGATGGCAGTTTTCCAAGCAGGTCATGCTAACTGGATGGAAAATTTTGTTTGTGGAAGCTGTTGTAGCAATTTCTTTTTTTCAATGCTTTTCTATGTGATTTTTTAAAATCCTTACTAAGGTTGATCGCTAGCCTCTGAATCAGCTTTGGGAGACTGCCTTGTCTTAAAGCCACCCAGAGACATTTAATAGCTGAGCAGTGGATGTGAACTTCCTCCGATCGAACATAATATTATATCCCATTCGCTGTCAATGCACCTTAATGTGCTGTTTTGGCACACAGCTCTGGTTCTTATTCGAACCTGGTGTATTATCACTAGGCAGGTTTTGCAAGAGGTTGGCTCCATCCATCTGCTCTCTGAAAAGTGTCTGCCCACCCCATTTCATCTGCCAGCTGGAGTTGTCACTGGAGACTAGAAAAACCTTATAGCTGAACCCTGTTATATGAAGGTCAGGACCTCCAGTGCAACACTGCAGTGTCAGCATTGGCAATGAGTTCAGACCCTGATGTAGGCCTGGAAACCATGACATTCTGGGCCATAGGTGAGAGCCTTAAATGACTGAACCAAGCTGGCAATTAATTAAACCCTCATTAACAGCCAAGTGGTTCTCCCTTCCCATTCAGGGAATGTGATTTTCTATGCAAGGACGCAGACTGCATATTTTATAGCACATGTACTTTAGACCTTGTTCTGATCTTTTGGAATAGCAGTGGGTGGCATATGTTCTTTGCAGATGGGAGAAAGAGAAGGAAACAAAAAATACATATTCATCATTTTGCATTTATAAAGGACACATTTTCTGTAAAGGTGTTATTTGTAGACTATTGCAAAATTATTGGAAGTATTTAATTAGGAGTGATAAAAAGGCTAGCCAGGTTTTTGGTAACAATGCATGATATCTTCTTTTGGTGGCCCTATGACTATTTTCCCCACAAGCTGCTTAGGTCTTTGAGGCTGTTCATAATACAGCTGGCATAACAATTTGGCTTGTATTATTTATCAATAAAACAGCCCTATACAGCTTATTGGTCTGTCTACTTCAAGAGTGTCTATTTGTCTCTCACTGAAAAGACCATTAATGTACTGTTGTGTAATACATGTAACAGTGTGAATGCCAGGGCAAATAAAATCTGGCATATATAATTAGTTTCAATGAACACTTCTTGCAGTTTATCAGTATACACTTCTATAAAGCCGACTATTGTGCATGTTCTGAGCAAACCCAGTTGCCACCATGGATCCATTCCTGTTCCTTTCAGTTGCTACTCAAGAATGGTGGCCACTAATTGTTCATTGTCCCGTCTCAACAACACACACACACACACACACACACACACACACACACACACACACACACACATATATATATATATATATGTATGTATCCCTTTTCTTCTTCCTCAGCTAAAACCAACATGACTCTTCTAGCTTTAAGATTCTACAAAAGACCTCAATGAAAGCTGAAGTGAACCATGAATCCCAGATTTCTAAGACTCCACTGCTTCTGTAGCATATTGATTCTCCCATCCCAGGTTTTCTCTTTGGCTGATCAATTGACTCTAGGCAGGCATGTAGCTGGGGGGGGGGGGGGGGGGGCTTGAGGGGCTTCAGCCCCCTCTCCCCCAAATTCTCAGGGTGGTCCATGAGAAGGCCTTACTGGTATTATTTAAACTGTTATGTTTATTCATATAATGATCTGATCACCATGCTCAATATATCCCGTATGCATGGGGGTATTGGGATAACGATTCAAAAGGTTTGCTAGGGTAGATCCTCTCTCACTCAGACTCGCCCCCCCCCCCCCCCAATCCAAATCCTGGCTACAGACCTGACTCTAGATATTACCTGCTAAGAGGAGCCACTCTTAGACAGATGTTAAATGGTTTTCCCTTGCATTTAATAATTGTCTCAGTTCAATCAGTTACTGTAGATTGTTCAAAGATTTCATATTCATGAATACATTATAAACCAATGGCTTGGATCCAAGAATCCTGGAAGGAGAATTACACTCATGAAATTCTTAACACTTGTGAAAGTGGGACATCAGGCAATTTCCCTTCATATTCCTTTTCTTCTGTAGCTCCCTTGAAATTCTGCTCTGGATGGCAAGGAACTCTCCAGAATAGATGTGTGTGTAGATTTTCAGGAAAATAGGAAAAAGAATACTTAAAAATTACCTTTCCACAAGGAACCCACCACTGGATTAAAAAATATTTTCCAAACAGGGAGTCCTTCCATTTGTGGAAGAACAGGTCTTGATCAAGGACTTCATCATATGCATTAAATTCTATTGTTCTACCCACTTAAGAAATGGCAACCTACAGTGTCCATCACATGACATAAACTTCAAATGTAAGGTAGAGATATCTTGATGTCTCTAAAGTGTTGTTTTTTCTGACGATTTCTGAGCCAGTTAGCAATTGACTTATTCGTAAATTCCCTTCCTAGAGATGGGTACAATGGCCAATTTTAGTATGTGATGGTATTTCCCCTGTCTGCTTGTAAATAAAACAGTGACACTGTGTGTAGGAGGAGCCAAAATACCCATTTCCCCAGATCACCAATGCAGAGGCATGGGGCAAGGGTTAATCTGAAACCACTTCCAATGCAAAGGCTCTGGGAAAGGGAGTGTCTCTGCTTACAGGGAATTCTCACTCTCTCTGCTTGTCTCTCCCCCCCCCCTTCTCAATCACTCCCCTTCCACTCCACCTGCTGACCACTGAAAGTTAAAAATCTTAGCACCAAAGGGAAGAACTTCCTGTCTCAAGGAGGAGAAGCAGAAGCAGCAGTGCCTTGTGCTTTATTAGACACCATGCTTTCTGCAGACACCCCCACCCCATCACAGACTGGCTCGATTGGATTCCTCTTTCCTAATGTCATTGTCATAGTGGAAGTTATTATTCAGCTTCGCTTCTGCCTCCCCCTATTATACAGCAGCCTGAACTGTACCGAAGAAGAAGAAGAAGAAAAAGAAGAAGAAGAAGAAGAAGAAGAAGAAGAAGAAGAAGAAGAGGAAGAAGAAGAAGAGGGAGGAGGCAGGAGGAGGCAGGAGGAGGCAGGATGAGGCAGGATGAGGCAGGATGAGGCAGGATGAGGAGGCAGGATGAGGAGGCAGGATGAGGAGGCAGGATGAGGAGTAAATGGGCTGGAAATCAGGGGCTTTGCATTGACCAACCACTAGTCTGATTAGTGATAGTAGGATCCCTGTCTGCCTTTTCCAGATTACAACCCCCAAGATTACACACACACACACACATGGTGATGTGAAATATACTGAATATCTTCAAAGTATCATGTCTCCATGTCAGAAGCAATACATATCTGAGATTCAGAAGTTAGTCAGAAGGTGGGACTGCTTTCTAGGCAAGGAGTATGCACACTTTTTTTTGGTTTTAGCTGAGTCTTGTTTCTCTAATAATATCTTATAAGCTCAGGTGTGTTCCTTGATCTGACTGTTTCTTATCTTTCATTCCTGTATTGGGTTCTGATCTCAGATTTATACCACAGCCCCTGGTACTGACCTTATGGGATACCATTGACTAGCTTGAGCACAAGGAAATGTTAGGTAATAGTCTAGCTGGATTTTATTTTGATCCAGGTGCTCAAACCAGGTTTGAGGGGATTCTAGGCAATTTCCTCCTACATTCTGTTTTCTGTGTAAATGAGATGACAGACACTACTCTAACTTTGGCCAGATACAATTTATTACTACCGTACTATAAAAAAATGGGATGTCTACCAACATTATTATGTTGCCCATACATTCTAACTAGTAACACAGAATGTGTTTCCTCTCAGGTTACATACCCACTATCATTTGACATTCTTTGTGAGTCAGATTTAGTCCTGAAGCATCAACCTAATGGTGCGGCCATTTTTTTCCAGGAAGGCCTTTCATACCAGTAATGCATGAAAAAGAGAAGAGAAAGTTACCCCTGCCTCCCAGTTAAAAATATTGGCTACTATTCTATATGACATTCTTAGGTATCAGGCAGAAGCAACTGTGAGCAACAGGGCCCTGTTCTTTTAACTGCCCAGGAATCAGCTTCCATTTCCACCCTCTCTCATAGCTAGTGCAACAGTTAGAAGATGGAATGATGTCTCAGTTCCCCCTTATACCATAGAGTCCTCTTGGAGAGAGGGAGGAAAAATCAGTCAACTGCTTCTCAGTCAACAGGAGAAAAAAGCCCTGTTTATCACAGTAGCCTTCCTCATAAGTGAGGATTGGGAGAGTTTTTATGGTTCTTACATATTCCTTAAACTAGTGAATACATAACAATAATGAATATGAAACAGTCACAAATGCCAAATACTAGGTTGCATATTCATAACTGGAAGGTCATGAATTTTGGTCTTATCATTTCTACTTGTGAATAACTGAGACTTGAAGCAGATTAAGAATTGAGTTAATGATAAGATACAAGAACTTGCAAAACCACATTTGCATTTCCCTTACTTAAGAAAACGCTATGAAGTTCATGGGATCACCATAAGTCAATAGATGACGTAAACGTACACACATACACAAACATATATTGGCTCAGTTGTGGAAACTCTGGTGACAGGGTTGAGCCAGCCCTCAATATATCTTCATTAATAATATCAATTAGTGATAAAGATGGAACCAAGAAAAAGAGAGGCAAAAGTCCAATCTCACCTCACCAAGAACTCTTCAGAGTACACTGGATCAAACTCTTAAAAACTAGAATGTTAAAACTTCAGCTTTAGAACAAGAATAAAAATGCTGGCTGGTTGATTGCAGTTTAGATGGGGCAGGTAAGAACATTTTAAAAGGACAGGAAAAAAATGGAAATGATAGCATCTTTGACGATTTCCAAAGAGAAAGTAAAAAAAGAAGCTGCATATTTCGAACAGTGAAATTCAAGGACATAGTCTGCAGGGGTTTCCCCACTGTACTTTTCTCCTACAGTGCATGCCTGATGGAAACCAATCATGACACACTTATAATCATCTTCCTTGACTGAGTTATTCTTCAGGTAATATTCACTCTATGTCTTGGATTATTCCTGAGGTAGGAAATAGTGTCAGGAGACAATTCTAATTCATAAAGAGGGGAACAAAATAAAATGTATGCTGCAGGAACAGAATTTTAATGATCTTTTGTTGTAGCAGATTGGGAGGTGACTTATGCAAGAAATACTGGTATTTATGTTGGTAGAATCATGTTTGAACCATAGAAATCTCTCCCCCCTGCCCCACTCTTATTGAATAGCCTATGAAGACTCCACACTTTATAGAGGGCAAATAGGATTTCAGAAGCTTCCATCTGCATGTGAACCCATTACATACATACAGAATTGCAGCCAAAGACATAGGTCTAACTTATACCTCAGTATATCTTTTCTGGTGATTTCAGAAGTAGAAATTCACTGCTACTCTTTAACAATGATCCCCTAACTACCAGTCACTGACCTACTCCAGGACCTCCCCTACTCAGATGTGTTGTGACTAGAGAAGAGAAGGGGACCCAACAAGAAAAATCTATGCTCCCATAGCTTTGGGGTGAAGTCCATAGACTCCATTTTTCTGGCCAATGAAGTCCCAAACCCTTTTCTCCCTATTTTTTTTAATCCAGTGGTTTTTTTTAATGCTTTTTACCTGAAAACTGTTCAGACAGTCCCCAAACATGCAAAACTTTAGAGTAGTGGTTGTCAAATTAACCTATCATTCTCCAAGTGTTTTGGATTTCAGCTCCCACAATTCCCAACAGCTAGTGAGCTCCTGGAATTTCTGGGTGTTGATGAGAACCATTGGCTGAGAACCACTGCTTTAAGGCCCCTTTCAGACAGGGCCCAAAATGCGGGCCCTTTGGACTTTTATTCAAGGTGTCCAAACAATGCCTCAGATAAAAATGAAGTCATTCAAGACAAAGCAAGTAAACCCTGCTTTGTCCCAAATTACTTTGATACTCCATTAGACCTGGGCCTTCCTGAAAGGCCCGGGTCCAAAGGAGTATAGGGCCACTGGGGACTGACCCACGCTACTGCTTCCACAGTCCTGGGATCAGTCCCCACACCCCACCTCAGTTCTTTGGGCTTCCAAAAGCCTAGAGAACCAAGAAGGGCACCCCAATCCTCCCAAAAGCCTAAAAAAAAAACTTACTGCACCACCATTAGGCCTCTCTGGATCACTCCCCCCCCCCCCCCCACATCCTGGTGCATCATTAATATGCTCCAGGAGGCCTCCAGAGAATCCTAATGTCAACACAGTCAGTTTTTCTTTTATGTTAAGGCTTTTGTGTGTGGGGTGGTACAGGTTCTGTGGTCCCATGCTCTCCTGGAACGTACCGGGAGGACATGGGGACAGCCAACAGGAAAAGCCCCTTTTTAAGGTTGTGGGAACTTAAACCCGCTTCAGAGCATATTTCTTTAACCCATTCTGAAGCAAGTTTAAGTGTAGTCTAGAAGTGCCCTAGAGTATTCCCCTAAACTTTATATAAAGCATCCTGAGTGCCTGTTTGTGTTACATTAATGCTGTTATTGTGTGCCTTCACGTCATTTCTGATGTATGGTTACCCTAAGGTGAACCTATCACAGAGTTTTCTTGGAAGAATTTTTTTATGGGGATTGGCCTCATCTTAATCTTAGGTTGAGAAAGTGTGACTTGCTAAATGTTACCCAGTGTCCATGCTTAAGTGGGGATTTGAATCCTGGCCACCCAGTGACTCTCAGTCAAATACTTGAACCATTACCATTCTGGTTCTCTATATTACATAATTCAAATTAATCTTTGGTTGCCCTTTTCTTTGGGTATGTTGATATCTTCCAATTACTTCACAAAAGTACATATCCTAGGATTCTTGAAGATGTAACCACAACAGTTAAAGTGGCATTAAACTGTTCTAATCACACAGTGCAGATCCACCCTATGTGTTTCCCTGTGAAAACATTTTATTTGTTTTAAGAAAATTGTACCTTTTTATCTCTCCAGAAAATCTTGCCAATTGATACAAATTAGGGGAAAATAATTTAGAAGCTTCTCAGCCCAGTGTCTACTTCTCATCAAATGTAATGTCTAAACCATAATGAGCCAATTTGAAAGGCAATTAAAATGAATTTTGGACACTAATGTAAAGACTGCAATTCTTTTTTTAAAAGAAATATCAGGTATCATAACGGTTCTATAAGGACACCAGAATAATGGTTTGACAGAGTGCTAAGTAATAGGCTTGATCGATCCACGAAAAATTTGATTCTAAACTCGTTTCAAAACTAGAGGGGGGCAGCTTTTCGTTTCTGATGGTATTTCTGAATTTGGCCCCCCAAAAAATTCGAAATTAACGAAAATTCGTTATTTTCAAAATTAATTCGTTAATGGCGGACGCGCATGCGCAATTCCCAAAAACAGCACAGAGGGAGAGGACTTTACAGGACTCTCCCACCCTCATTTTTTGAGTGATCTTCTTCCAACTTGGTACAGTGGTAGAACACATTTAACACTGATAGCTCACCAAAATTTGGAACGTTTCCCTTATCCTCTGATTTTTGGCGAATTTTCATAGCTTTTATAATAAACCATTTTTTAATAATTGCAGAAATCTGTTCCTGGTTTGAAAGTCTTATTTCCTGTTAAATTGGGTTGTCTTTACTGTGAAAGTCATTGTTCTACTTCAGAAACTTTGTTTTTGTGGCTGAAACTTTGTTAAATTGGTGTGTGTGTGATATATACTGTGTATATATATATAGTCCCTGCATAATGTGTGTGTGTGTGTGTGTGTGTGTGTATAGGTAAAGGTAAAGGTATCCCTTGACGTTAAGTTCAGTCATGTCTGACTCTGGGGGTTGGTGCTCATCTCCATTTCTAAGCCCAAGAGCCAGTTGTTGTCCATAGACACCTCCAAGGTCATGTGGCCGGCATGACTACATGGAGTGCCATTACCTTCCCGCCACAGCGGTACCTATTGATCTACTCACATTGGCATGTTTTCAAGCTGCTAGGTTGGCAGAAGCTGGAGCTAACAGCGGGCACTCACTCTGCTCCCGGGATTTGAACCTGGGACCTTTCGGTCTGCAAGTTCAGCAGCTCAGTGCTTTAACACACTTCGCCATCGGGGCTCATGTATATATAATATACATACACATACACACAATGTGGAGAATATGTGGAAAGGTAGATAGATAAGTTGGGAGCCACAGCGAAGGCACCTTCCTGGGAGCAAGGTCTAATAATAATAATAATAATAATAATAATAATAATAATAATAATAAAAAATCCCTTACAATATCCAAGATGGCTCACTGCTACAGAATCTTGGGAGGTTTAGTTTGATATGGTACCATTATTGGCAGAGAAAGCTAAGCTGTAGGAGTTGAAATCCAATCATTTATCCTCCCTATAGAATCAATTTTATATGCATTTTTAGCTACAGAAAAGCTAAAATCAGGACAGTAAAAGAACAACACCCAGAAAATGGGAATTCCAGACAGGAAACAATCAGGGCCAGCTAATACCTCCCAACAAAGGATTCCCCCAGGTAGGAAGCAGCCAGGCTTTGAAGCTGCAAGGCTAGTCAATGCTAATCAAGGTGACCAATTGCAACATTCACACTTGCCTCCCACAGACAAGAGTTCTTTCTCCCACCCTGGACCTTCCACAGATATATAAACCCCACTTGCCTAGCTTCGCACAGACGTCAAAACCTCTGAGTATCAGGCCTGAGCTGAGGTGAGGCGGCGGCGGCGATTTTCCCCCTCCGTCTTCCTCCTCCTCCTCGGCCTCCTTCCCCCTCGCCCCCTCCCATTGGCTGAGCCCGTGACGCCCCTTTTGCTGAGGGGCAAAAGGAAAGGGCCTGAATGGTGGGAGTTTGGGTCATTTGCAAAAGCTTTTTTTTCCTAACGAAAAAAACGATGACATAACGAAAAACGGCCTCTCGCGATTCGAAACCGCGATATCCAGACGTGTGGACAACCAATGCCGTATATTGCTTCAAAACAAACGAAAATAACGAATTAATAACGGTTAACGGGGAAAACGAATTATTTGAGCAAGCCTACTAAGTAAAGATATATTTGAGAAAAGAAAGGAAGGAAGCAGTCACCATAGGCAACCAGTCATACATTCTGTTTAGTTAGAGCCGGGGTCCCCAAACTTTTTAAACAGGGGGCCGGTTCACGATCCTTCGGACCGTTGGAGGGCCAGACTATAGTTGGCCACCAAGAAATAATAATAATAATAATAATAATAATAATAATAATAATAATAAATCCACTATATCTATCTTGTTTGCTGTGTCATACAATAAAACAACAACAACAACAACAATCAAAAAGAGGGCTGAGAGACCCTTTGGGCCATTGAGTCCAATCCCCTTCTGCCTTTGTGCACCAAAAGCACAAGCAAAGCACCCCTGACAGATGGCCACCCAGCCTCAATGTTAATTAATAATAATAATAATAATAATAATAATCCCCTCCGCAGGTGCCACCTTGACGTGGTGGGGGGGGCTTACCTGCTCCAATGATGACTGAGGGCTGTGCTGGCGGTAGTGTAACTACCGGCAGGTCCAACCAAGCCAGAGAGGCCTCAGCTGAGGAGCAGAACTAAGAGCACCTAACCCATTAGCATTATGGAGAATCAAACCCAAACGAAGTCTATACTGGCTCGGTCGTCGCCCAGGATAAAAAGGACCGCGGTGGATGCTGCTGATTCTGGACATCCATCGACAAATGGGCTACGGAATCATCAAAACCCAAATGAACAGTCACAGAAGCGGCAGAAATACACAATGCCAGAAAACCGCACAATTATGAAATGCTACTACAAATCTGAACCTCAAAGGCGTGGCTACCAAAAAAGGATGCATCAACTGTGGAAACAAGAGTACCCTGACTCACAGATAACAGAACCCCGACTGGCTGACCAACGAAGATTCATAATCAGAAACAAAGTGTTCAGTGAAGTTGAACTTGAAGAAATCCAGAAAATTTGCAAAGTAAATCACCATCAGACCACAGCACAGACAGCAGCAGAGACTCCAGCAACACTTGGAATGGTGGAACAGATTGAACCAGAAGAAAGAGTGGAGCTTTTGCAAGAATTTGAAGAACCAGCACTTGAAACACCCGTTGAACCACCAGGAACCTTGACAGCAAGACAACAAGAGCTCAAGGATAAGATCGTGGCTCATGCTGCAGCAAATGCAATAAGAAAGCAGCTCCCAACTCTAAAAACAGTGCCCAAGAGACAACTGGCGCCTCTCATGAAAGATGTGAATGCAGCACTCTCCACTGTCCAAATAACATCAATTGAACAAACAAACCAGTATGCCTACAGTGCAGCGGTGATAGTAACAGAAGAGCTTGGGCTCCTACAACCAAGGCAGCCCCAAAGAAAATCGACTGGAAAACCAAAGTGGAAGGTCAGGCTGGAGTTGAAAATCAAAAAGCTTAGATCAGATGCAAGTAACCTGAAAAATATGAAAGAGAAGAAACTGAAGAATGACAAAATCAAGCAATACCTGATCCGAAAGTACTGGCTGAACACCAGAAAAATTGAAGAAGCTTTGGAGATCGTGAAAGAACAAATTACAGCAACAGCCAGAAAAATTGAAAGGTATGAAGCCAGAATCATCCAGTACAGACAAAATCAACTGTTTCAATCAGACCAAAGACGGTTCTACCAGAGTCTGAACCAAACAACAGACACAGTAACCATAAAACCAGAGAAAACTGCAACAACGAAGTTCTGGAAAGAACTTTGGGAAAACAATAAAAACTACAACAAAAACGCTGGGCGGATAAAGGAGTTTGAAGGAAAATTCTCACAGAACAAAATGGAACTGATGGAAATAACAACTGAAATGATCAGCAAACGAGTGCAAAAAGTCAAGAACTGGACATCACCTGGTAGTGATCAACTTCATGGATTTTGGCTCAAACATCTGATTAGTTTACATGGAAAAATGGCCCAACAATTCAATGAGATGCTGCAGAAAGGAAGTATCAGTGAATGGCTAACAACTGGAAGAACATACCTGATACAAAAGGATCCAACAAAAGGAGCAGCACCAGGAAACTACAGGCCAATAACGTGTCTGCCCACTATGTTTAAACTACTGACTGGCATCATAGCTGACAGAATTCAAGACTATCTTGAAGAAAAAAACATCTTGCCAGATGAACAGAAAGGCAACAAACAGAAAAGCAGGGGCACAAAAGACCAGTTATTGATTGACAAAATGATTCTGGAGAACTGTAAGAGCCGAAAAGCTAATCTTCACATGACGTGGATTGACTACAAAAAGGCCTTTGACTCACTCCCACACAGCTGGATCATCAAGTGCCTGGACGCCATCGGGATTTGTAAAAACGTTGGCACCTTCATTGAAAACATGATGGAGCACTGGAAAACTGAACTGTTTGTTGGAAATGAAAGCTATGGACTTGTCAACATCAGAAGAGGAATTTTCCAGGGAGATTCATTGTCCCCTCTGCTTTTCATTATTGCCATGATCCCTCTGTCAACAATCTTACAAAAAACAAATCTCGGCTACCAAACATCTAAGAATTCTCACAAAATTTCACATTTGATGTACATGGATGACCTGAAGCTATATGGGAAAACAGAAACTGAAATTCAGTCTCTGACCAACACTGTCCGAATTTTTAGCACTGATATCAACATGGAGTTTGGTTTGGACAAATGTTCGACACTGGCATTGAAGAAGGGAAAAATCATTGAAAGTGAGGGCATAAATATGCCCAATGGCCAAACAATAAAGTGTCACCAGCCAGAGGCCTATAAATATCTGGGCATATTACAGCTGGACAACATCAAGCATGAACATGTGAAAACTGTGGTCAGCAAAGAATACACACAAAGGGTCAGAAAAATTCTCAAAAGCAAGCTCAATGGAGGCAACACCATCAAGGCCATAAACACCTGGGCCATACCTGTCATAAGATATACTGCTGGCATCATAAACTGGACACAGATGGAACTGGACAATTTGGACAGAAAAACAAGAAAACTCATGACCATTCATCATTCACTGCAGTGATGTTGACCGGCTATATCTGCCTAGAAGATCAGGGGGCAGAGGACTCCTACAAGTAAAACAAGCAGTCAAAGAAGAAGAACATGCCCTGGCAGAATATGTAAAGCAAAGTGAAGAACCTGCTTTGATTGAAGTCAAAAATCAGAAACTCCTCAAAGCACAGCAGACAAAAAACCAGTACAAGAAAACCACACTACAAACTAGAGCTGACAACTGGCACAACAAAACATTGCATGGAAAGTTCCTTGACAAAATTGAAGGAAAAGCTGATAAGGAGAAGACCTGGCTCTGGCTCACAAATGGGACCCTGAAGAAGGAGACAGAAGGCCTGATCCTTGCAGCCCAGGAGCAAGCCATCAGGACAAATGCAATTAAGGCCAAGATCGAAAAATCAGCTGATGACCCAAAATGCAGACTGTGCAAGGAAACAGATGAAACCATTGATCATATCCTCAGCTGCTGTAAGAAAATTGCACAGACAGACTACAAACAGAGGCACAACTATGTGGCCCAAATGATTCATTGGAACTTATGCCTCAAGTACCACCTGCCAGCAGCAAAGAACTGGTGGGATCACAAACCTGCAAAAGTATTGGAAAATGAACACGCAAAGATACTGTGGGACTTCCGAATCCAGACTGACAAAGTTCTGGAACACAATACACCAGACATCACAGTTGTGGAAAAGAACAAGGTTTGGATCATTGATGTTGCCATCCCAGGTGACAGTCGCATTGACGAAAAACAACAGGAAAAACTCAGCCGCTATCAGGACCTCAAGATTGAACTGCAAAGACTCTGGCAGAAACCAGTGCAGGTGGTCCCGGTGGTGATGGGCACACTGGGTGCCGTGCCGAAAGATCTCAGCCGGCATTTGGAAACAATAGACATTGACAAAATCACGATCTGCCAACTACAAAAAGCCACCCTGCTGGGATCTGCACGCATCATCCGAAAATACATCACACAGTCCTAGATACTTGGGAAGTGTTCGACTTGTGATTTTGTGAAACGAAACCCAGCATATCTATCTTGTTTGCTGTGTCATACAACGTCATTGTGTCAATAATAATAATAATAATAATAATAATAATAATAATAATAATAAAGAGGGTTGGAAGAGACCCTTTGGACCATTGAGTCCAATCCCCTTCTGCCTTTGTGCACCAAAAAGCACTAGCAAATCACCCCTGACAGATGGCCACCCAGCCTCAATGTTAATAATAATAATAATAATAATAATAATAATAATAATAATAATAATAATGTGATTTTGTGATACGAAATCCAACATATATATCTTGTTTGCTATGTCATAAAATATAACAACAACAAGGGTTTTAAGAGAAGAAGAGACCCCTTGGGTCATTTAGTCTAACCCCCTTCTGCCCTTGTGCCATGGGGGCCGGATAAATGGCTTCGATGGGCCGCATCCGGCCCCCGGGCCTTAGTTTGGGGACCCCTGAGTTAGAGCTTGGAGACCTCTTGGGAAATGAAAATACATAGCCATTCAGAGCAAGTTGATCATGCATATCAGCCCTTGGGCTCTGAACTTTTGGAAAATCACAAGGATAATCATCTGGGTTGGAAGATTATGTTCTGTGTAAAGTTTGCTGTCAGGGAATAGAAAAAGAAGCATCGTCACTGTAAGAAGATGGGTTAAGAACTTTGAAAGATTTGTCTGTGTCTATAGAGAGAATATCCTACTTCACAGTTACACTAAAGGTGTTCTTAAGCCAGTCACTGCTGGAAGAGAACAATTCCCACCAAACTTTCTCAGCTTTAGAAGAAGGCAATGAAAAACCTCCTCAGGATATATTTTGTCAAATAAATTGTGTGAAAAGGTCACCATAAGTTGGAGTTGACTTGAAAGCACGTAAGAAAATAGATCATGTATTGGTGTTGCTATGGCTGGATCAGTGTAGACCAGGCATGGACAAACTTTGGCCTACTGTTAGGAATTGTGGGAGTTGAAGTCCAAAACACCTGGAGTGCTGAAGTTTGCCCGTGCCTGGTGTAGACCATATAATGCAGACCCAGCCATAGCAGTTCAAATTGAATTATTACACAGTGTAGATCTGGCCTATGTTAAAACCTTCATTGCAGTTTGTATTCGCTTGGCCAAAGTCAATCAGTTCAGAACAGATATTATGAACTCCAGCTTTAAAAACCTGTTGTCATTGATGCATATTAGTTGGGGCCTCTAGGGGCTGAAGTCTAAGGACCCATATATACTGACCATTTAATGTCGTTTCAAACCAGAATTGAAGCATTTTCACTGTACAGGTGATTACATAGGAAATCCTGGAACCAGTTTGAGGCCCAGATGGTGAGTACACAAACCACAGAGCACTGGTATATATTAAGGGCTTTCTTTCACATTATTTTGTGGGAATTTGTTGTCTGGCTGCCACAGTTTGAAGCTAGCTTTGAACTGCATTCAATGGTAAATGTAGATAGAGCAATAAACATCTGAACTGATTTATCAGTTAGTGTATTTTGAATCTGATGCAGTTGTTTTTTTAAAAAAAGGGGGTCTTCAATGGTAGTATGCTTAAAATATATTAAATTAACAAAAATGGGAGCATGAATGTCTTCATCTACCTGTCAAAGAGAGGTTGTGTTTCATGCAACACTAGTAGCTTGTGTAGCTTACTTGATGTTACAAAAGCTACTTGGATCTCAAAAGAAACATCAACGCTCCAAACAGTACCCAAGGATTGAACACTCTGATGGTTTTGGGAGTGAACTGCAATTTTGCCCTGGACGTGCAAGAATAAATTGATATATCCACAAATAAATATATATACAGTTGGTCTTCCACTTTGATGGGAGTTAGGGGTGCAAGACACTGTCAAAAGTGGAAAATAGAAATAAAAATACAAATGGTTTGTTTTAACTGGAGAGACTACTTCTCAAGGAATGCCTAGGTCTTAGAGTGTGACTCTAGCACAGTGGTTCTCAACCTGGGGTCCCCAGATGTCTTTAGCCTTAAACTCCCAGAAATCCTAACAGCTGGTAAACTGGCTGGGATTTCTGGCAGTTGTAGGCCAAAAACATTTGGGGATCCCAAGTTGAGAGCCACTGATCTAGCACAACTTCAGAGGAAGTGTTCTCTCCAGGAATCTCTACGAAGTTGCACTGAAGGACCTAGAGGCTCCTAGAGAAAATCTTTCTAGGAATCTCTAGATTTTCCAGTGTGATTGTATGATCAATTCTGGCAGAATCTGACCATAGGTGTGTTGGGGAACCTAGAGATTTGTAGAGAGAACATATTAATCAAATCTGCAAATAATCAGATCCATGAAAGGGAAACCAGTGAATATGGTAGGCTAACAGTATGTCTATTTTTATTAACTAGAGCTATAAAACATACAGCATGCTAATTGGGGTGGAAAAAGTTATTGATATGGAATGCAAATGAAGTATTTTGTTTGATGATGATGATGACGATGCTGTGTCCAATTTAATCATTTATTTGAAAAGAGTTAAGGAGGCAAAAGGTGATAAATCAGTTTCTGATGTCTCTAAGGAAGAAGTCTCCAGAAGCAGACCGCTTCACTGCTGTTTTGATTCCCCCCCCCCCCCCCCGCAAACATTAATTGATTTTCTTACTGTGTCTATGAACTCCTTCCTTTTCTTTTGCTACTTTAATAAATGCACATAGGATTCACCTTCCATGTACAGCAGGCAAGCCCCAAGTGAGTAGATAGGGAGACCTTTAAGAAAAGACCAATATTTGCATATCTATTATAAATGTACTCTTGTGTTATACTTGTTTCATTAAAATTTCTATTTGGTTAATATGTAAGGTCAATACTGCCAGTGTTCTGGAAAATTCATTTATTTTTAAATTAAAGCTAAGTACAGAAAAGCTAGTTTCTGAAAGTGGTGTAAATTCAGAAGGTTCTCATTGAAATGGATTGCATTACTTTCATATGCATCAGAGAGGAATTTATGATGATATGTTTATAGATTCACAGAATAGTATAAGAAAAGAGGGAAATAACATGACAATTACATCAGTTTAGGATTCTCCCCCTCAGGTAAATCTATTATTTAAGAGCATAAGAAGAACCCTACTGGATCAGAACGAAAGTCCATTTAATTCAGAATTCTGTTCCCACAGAGGGAAACCAGATGCCTAAAGGAAGCACAGTTTTTAAAAGCACAGTTGTATTGTGCTTTAAAACTGTTGAATGCTGCCTTAGATCCTATGTTGAGAGGAAAGTGAGATATAAATTAATTATCTAAAGCCCACAAGCAGAATAATATCCACTCACTTATCTTAGAGTATAACAGCTAGAAATCCTGTTAGTGAATTACAATGACATACATCCAATTTATGACCATGTATGGCTGGTTGCACAGTGGAAGCATTTCTTTCCAGCCATTAATCTGAAGCATGGGGAACAGCAATGTACTCTCGGGCTTCCAAGAGCTTCTGGTGTAATCATGACGTTTTTGAGATGTGAACAGGTGGCTCAGGCAGGATCTGGCAAATCCAATGTCCAGAACTACAGCTGTATCATTGGTGAGGAGTAACTCCACAGCAAAATCGTGTTGGTGATGTCACTTCTGATGATCATATAACCAGAATGCTCAAGGGCCATGGTTTCCCAGTTCTCTGTGTTTGTAACACATTTTTTAAAGTTAGCTTTAAGCCTGTCCTCAAATCTCTTTTGCTATCCACCGACTTTTTGTTTTCTGTTCTTGAGCTGAGAGTAAAGTAATGGCTTTGAGAGACAGTTACCAGGCATTCAGACAACATCACCTGTCCAGTGAAGTTCATAGTAGAGAATCATTGCTTCGATGCTGTCATATCATCCTGGAGGATGTTCACAAATTTATCAGGGCACTAGGTATGTCCAAAAAAATGTTTTGAATCTTATATCGGAATTATTTCGGATTGTTCTCGCTTTTTGATACGCATTCCGAGACGTTGTCTCACAGTGCAACCGGCAATGTAATTTGAACCATCGTTGGCCCATTCTCTAATTGTCTCTTAATGTTTCATTAATTTTTTCCCAAATATTTTTTTAAATATATTTTTAAAAATATTTTTTTTAAAAATTTTTGTTTCTGCAACCTACCTTGAATGGGAACTTAGCGCAGCCTAACATGGCTGATGCTCCCTGGCCAATCAGAAGCTTCCACGATGGATGCAAAGGTGGGGGCTAGGGTCCTCTGCGTCCACGTGGAAGATTGCCATAAAAGCCCATTGTGTAGCCCGGGTGAGCCACTCTGGGCTGGGTTTTGCGCAGAGAGGGTGGTGGTCTGCAGACAGAGAGCAAGCAAGCCTCGTGTCTTGAGGGAGAGAGGGGGTGAAGGGGCCCAGTCTGGCTGTTCCCCCAGATGGGTTTGGAGAAAGGGTTAGGCTTTGGTTGCTGGTTCCTTCTCTTGTGAGTGTGTTAATTTTGGGTAGCGCTCAGCTATTTAGAGCTGTGAATTCCAGGGTTATTTTTTTTCCACATTATTAAAAAAAATTATCTAGCTTTCAATTTCATTAAGAATAGTTCTTGCTGGATCATAGCATACCTTTGCAGAATCAGTAGTCTATTTCATTAAGAAGGCATTGTGTTTGAGGCTTGTGGGATCACATAGCCAGAGACACCATTGAGTTCCAGTGTCCTCCTTGCTTACAAATATAGCAAGGGTATTATTAGTTTTCAAAGTATCTGTTCACTCCTTGCCAAGGCATTGGCCAGCTTACTCACAGGTACATTACCAAAGGAAGGCAAGGCATTGCCTTTGAGGCTTGTGGGATCACATAGCAAGACACACCATTGATTTCCAGTGTCCTTCTTGCTTTAAAATATAACAAGGGAATCTCTAGTTTCCAAAGTTCCTTTGCACACAGTGCCTGAGCATTGCCTGGCTTGGTCACAGGTACATTTCCTAACGAAGGCATTGGGTTTGGGGATTCTGGGAATGCATAGCAAGACATAGCATTGATTTCCAGTGTCCTTTTTCCTTAAAAATATTACAAAGGGAAAATTGGACACAGAAACAAAGTTACACAAGTAGAAGAAGGACTTTCACATTGAAAAAAACACAATTGAACAGGAAATAAAACTTTCAAACCAGGAACAGGTTTCTTCAATTATTAAAAAATAGTTTATTATAAAAGCTATGAAAATTCGCCAAAAATCGGAGGATACAGGAAACATTCTGCAATTTGGTGAGCGACAAGAGTTGAATATGTTCTTCCACTCTACCAAATTTGATCAGGATAGCTCAAGAAATGAGGGCGGGAGAGCCCTGTAAAAGTCCCTCCCGGGTGCTGGTTTTTTTTGCAATTGCGCATGCGTGCTTGCCATTTTAGAAACATTACGAATTTTCAGAAATATCCAAAATTTTTGAGGGAAAAATCAGAAATAGTTTCTATATCAAAGCGCCGGTGTCCCCTACTTTAGAAACGAGAATTGAAACATATTTTTCATCGATTGGACATACCTACAGGGCACCTGATTTTCAGGAGGATGGTCTAGAGAGCATTATGATTCACTGTATCGAAGGCCTTTGCGAGATTGATCAGTGTCATGTACAGAGGTTGATTTTTCTTGGAGCTGCCAGGCAGTGAAAATTATAACCACTGTTCTTCTGGAGGGGTAGAAGGGGAATTCAGGGAGGATATCTTTTGAAATAGGTAGAAGACAGTTTTGTAAGGATTTTTGCAAGGATTTCCCAAGGTGAAAAGGGAGATAGTAGTTTCCACAATCTGTTCTTTCTCCCCTTTTGAAAAAAGTGATCATAATGGCATCCTTGAAGTCAGCTGGGATCTTCTCAGTCACCCACACTTTTTCAATAAGTTTGTAGAGTTGTTGTGTCAGCTCAGGCCCACTTTATTTAAAGATTTCAGCAGGGATCCCACCTGGTGCACTGGCATTATCTTTTTTATATTGGTTGCACAATTGGTTGTACGGTGGAGCCAGAGCCGGCCCTAGGCATTTTTCAAGTGTAGGCGAACAGAATTTTGGCACCCCCCCCAAACCAATCACTGAAAAATAAAAGCGTTGGATAAGCAAAAATGTTGGATAATAAGGAGGGATTAAGGAAAAGACTATTAAACATCAAATTACATTAAAATTTTACAAATTAAGCATCAAAACATTATGTTTTACAAGAAATCAACAGAAAAAGCAGTCTCAACTGCACCCCCGTATGGTCGCCCGAAGCGACCACTTAATTCGCCTCATTGTTGGACTGGCTCTGAGTGGAGCAAAGGGCTAAACCCTTGTTCTGGCTGAACTGCTGACCTGAAGGTTGGTGGTTCAAATCCACGAGATGGGGTGAGCTCTCGTCTGTCAGCCCTAGCTTCCCATGCGGGGACATGAGAGAAGCCCCCTGCAGGATGGTAACACATATGCAACGTCTTTGAAGATGCCCAGTTTTCTCACACCAGAAGCGACTTGCCTCAATTCGCTCCTGACACAATTAAAAAATGGTTGATGACATTATTATTATTGTTTTTATTATTAATACCCCATTTTTTCTCTCCACAAAGGAGACTCAAAGTGGCTTTACTGTCTGTCTCCAAGAAAGGCAGTACTGCAAGTTTATCTTTGGTTTGTTGTTGCTGGATTTGCAAGAGATATGTCCTCCAGAGCACAGAAGTCTAGACTAGCTTTGTAGATGTAGATGCAATCTGTGTCACTGCAGCTACATCTCCGATATGGGATCTCAAACATTCTTTTTAAAAAGTTGTTGTTGTTGTTTTTGTTAAAAACAATTTAAATACAATTACAAGAGCTTCAAACGACAAATTTGCTTCAAGGACCAAAGGCGACATTGAGCAACAGTCACGTTTGCAGAAAGCCTGTTTCTGTGATGACAACTTCTGTCTTAAAATAAATTGTTCCCCAGTTGACCCATTCACACATCTCTGGCTTGGCCAAGTTAATAGCACAAATAATGTGGCACTTGATGTTAATGCTTTCATGTGATTTAAGCAGGACAGCAGCCAAAAGCCATGGCTTTTGTTTAGTGTGAAAGCTGCAATGCATGGTATCTTCAAGTCTGTCGATTTCTTCAAGTTTTCTTAGGCAAGGAATACCCAGAGGTGGTTTTGCCAGTTCCTTTCTCTGAAATATGGCCTGAAGCACCTGCTATTTTTGACCATCTCCCATTCAACTATTAACCAAAGCTGACCCTAACTTCCAAGATCAGATGGGATTTGGTGCCATTAGGAATTTAGGCCATGCAATGCTGTCCTCCTCCCAGAAA
Organism: Anolis carolinensis; assembly: GCF_035594765.1. Taxonomy (NCBI): domain Eukaryota; kingdom Metazoa; phylum Chordata; class Lepidosauria; order Squamata; family Anolidae; genus Anolis; species Anolis carolinensis. Next base: position 172,902,398 of record NC_085844.1, read on the forward strand.
ATGTAGGTGGAAGACATGGCAATTGTGAAAGGCTTTTCCATTTTCTATGTTGGAATGCTTTTCTTAATTACCTTCCAAATAATTTGATTCCCCTGTAGTTTTAAGTTGCCAAGCCCCATTTATAGCTGACAATGCTGAGCAAAATTGTTGTGTTGCCTGGTAGATTCTGGAATCTGCAGTCCTTTCCAAGCTCTAATACTTCTTTAAGTTCCCCAAAATAAGTACCTGCCATGTTTTATGTGGGTCCTCCCTCCACCCACCTTGGGAAACAATGTAGTTTGTTTTAACACTACTAAAATTGTTCAACTAAGTGTTGTTTTTTTTTACAGAAATACACAATGGAAAATTGTCTATCGAGGATAAAAAAGAAATCCATGCAAAATGACCTAGGAAGGTCAATCTGTGATCCTAGTAGGGTAAAGAATGTGAGTTCAAAGGGCAGCCACGAATACTAATGAGGTGAATGAATCAAATTGCCAGTTGTAGTGTTGATCTCTTTTAAAGGTGATGGGAGCGAAGGAAGATAGATGTTTTTGAACTCTGGTGCTGGAGGAAAATCCTGAGAGTGCTTTGGACCGCAAGAAGATCCAACCAGTCCATCCTCCAGGAAATAATGCCCGGATGCTCACTGGAGGGAAGGATATTAGAAGCAAAGTTGAAGTATTTTGGCCACATCATGAGAAGACAGGAAAGCTTGAAAAAGATCATGATGCTGGGGAAAAAGGAAGGAAAAAGGAAGAGAGGCCGACCAAGGGCAAGATGGATGGACGGTATCCTTGAAGTGACTGGCTTGACCTTGAAGGAACTGGGGGCGGTGACGGCTGACAGGGAGCTCTGGTGTGGACTGGTCATGAGGTCATGAAGAGTCGGAGACGACTAAATGACTGAGCAGCAGCAGGGAGATTTTAATTTTCCCTGTGCTGGGACGTATTTTTAAATTTGTAATTTGAGACTCTTTTTTGTCTGGGCTAGCAAACCAATGGCTTTTTGTCATTAATATGGAAATGCAGCAGATCTGTATGAAGTTTTCAGGGCATTCAGAAGCAAGCTTTGCTGCAGGCGGGAAATGTATATAACAAACAGGAATCAGAAATGTACAAATGAAAGAAATTAGTTATCAGTCTAGACCAGAGAAATAGGAATAGATGTAGGAGGAGGCATGTACATTAAAAGGTGGTCTTGTAAATAATTAGCTGGGCGGCCATGCAAATTTGACATAGTTAAAGGGGAGAAATACACATTTCAGATGGAAGAAATGTCCATTTTGCAACAGAAAAAAACAGTATCAACAAAAGAAATATGCCTTATTTCTCTTGAGCATGATGCTGTTTTTTTGGAGCAGCATAGAAATGGCTAACCTCACTTTTATCCTCACAAAAATCTTGACCATCACTTACCAAAAATCAATAGGGATGCAATCTACCTAGCTTATGTCCAACATTTTCATTCAGAAGGGAGGACTGTGAGGCTTTTTTAGTGACACCCAGAATGTTCCTGAAGACCATAGATGATTTCTTTAAAAAATTACAAAATTATCTGAATGTCACCCAGACCACTTTAAGAGACATCAAAATGGGATGTGAGACTTTGTTTGCCCCTTACAACCTTTTCCCCATTTGGAAAAAGGTCCAGCCAATAATCAGCCAAAAGTAAAACCAAAGTGACAGCAGTTCTAATGACCTTATCAGAAGACCAGGGGTAAAGTGTGGGACAGCAAAGGAAAGTGTGGGACAGCAGAGGGAACTATCAGGCTCTGTTCCCTCCTATCGGGGAGGCTATAGCTATTCGGATTATCAGATTGTTTGCTTGAGCCCATAAACAATGAGTTATATATCCAATGGGTTACATATCCAATGGGTATTTCATGCTGATGGAACGGTGTTTCACACAGCTCTCCAAACCAGAGATCTTATGTAGTATTTTTAGAAAGTGTGACAAGAGAGGGAGCTGCATTGTAAGAGAGGAGATTGAAAAGTCACAGTCATTCAGGTTGACAAGATAGTATTCTGCATAGAAATTGTGTAACATTACTGATTTTTCAAGGAAAATTAATAAGCTCCAAGAGGTTACAGATCTACACTACAAACAAATTATGTTTATGTGTTTTATAAATGAAACATCTATAGATGCAGATGGTCTGTCAATTCCACAGGCATTGAATACTTCTTATTCAGGCTTGCAACACCGGAAAGTTATGCCATATGCACTATGGTGGGGAAGAGGAGATGGAAAATCACCTTGGATCTCTTGATCAAAGAAATATGTTATATAAAACAAACAGAGAAGCAAGTGTTACTGTAGAGTAAAAATCTCATCATACAGTATTGTATACAGACATCTCATATACTTAAGATCAAGTTGGAAAATAAATGGTATAATGAGATCTTGACTCTCCAGTACCACTTATTCTCTGTTGTTAACTGTTGTCAAGTTGATTTCAACCTATTCTGAATCTATGAATGAAAGATCCCCAAGACAACCTGTTATTAGCAGTCCTAATTACATCTTGTAAACTCTGAGTCCAGTGAGAAGCCATTTTGGTTTTATGTATCAGACTGTCCTCTTTGTGTAATTCCTTCTATTTATTTGGTTTCTGAGGTGTCGCCCATGTAGAAGTAAAGACATTGGGTTTTGCAGAAAATGTCTGCATTCTGCAATTCACTCCTTGAAGACATTGAAGATATTGTATCAGCTCATGATCCAAAGCCACATGACCGGCAGTTTGCGAAACAAAGCATTGTTCCTAAAGTGCGAAAACACCATTCACAAAAAAATGTAGAAGTGGATGATGATCCCCCAAGTGACAGCATTATTCCAGGAGTACAGAAAATTTGGATACGCACATGGGGATGTTCTCATAATAGCTCAAATGGAGAATATATGGCTGGACAGTTGGCTGCTTATGGATACAGAACTACAGATAATGCTTTGGAAGCAGACCTGTGGCTGTTGAACAGTTGTACAGTGAAAAGCCCTGCTGAGGACCATTTTAGAAATTCAATTAAGAAAGCACAAGAGGGAAAAAAGAAAGTTGTTCTAGCTGGATGTGTCCCTCAAGCCCAGCCTCGACAAGACTATCTGCAAGGCCTGAGCATTACTGGGGTTCAGCAAATAGATCACGTTGTGGAAGTTGTTAAGGAGACCATCAAAGGTCACTCTGTGAGATTGCCGGGTCAGAAAAAGGATAATGGAAAATGGTTGGGGGGAGCTCGATTTGATTTGCCAAAGATTAGAAAGAACTCACGGATAGAAATAATTTCCATCAATACAGGGATGTGGATAAATCTACAAAATGGTATTCAGTGACACAGCACTTTTCAGCTTTCATCAGTCAAGTATCACCTGCTAATATCTCTTTAAAAGTGGATGGATTGTCACCTTGCCGTGGTGAGGGGGCTTGCGTGTTCCAATGAGCCTGTGGGCACAACCACTGGAGTCACACACTCCCAGGAGTGGCCACAGGGGAGGATCCAGACCAAGCACAATCTGAAGACCCAAAGACCTCAACGGTGGAGCAGGCGGAGGATAACATGGTACATGTTACAACGGCTGTGAAGGCAGAATAAGGCTGCAACAGACTGAGAAGCCACCATCGTCATGTTAATCATGCCACTGGTTGGGACCTCACTCTGTAAAGTCTGTGTGTTGACTGGCTGTGCGCCAACCTCCACACATTAAAAAAATTACACACAGGCGTCTTTCAAGAAAAATAAAAATAAATCAACAAAATTCCCATGGCAATCAGCGAATGGTGACGGGGGCAGGACTGTGAAATCTGGAAGTCCCTAGTCACAGACTGGCATATGGGTGGTGGATACAGACTCAGTCGCTCTACCCCAAGGTCTGAGGCAGTTGAGTAGTCTGGCAACTGTATCCTTGGCTGAGCAGCCTTTTTTAGGATCCGCTCTGCTTACCCCACATGGGGAAAGGGCTAGAAAAGGTGTCCTAAACATAGTCTGCCTCTCTTATCCCTGACTGGACTGCCGTGTCCAGAGGGGTCACAACTCTGTGGGCAAAAAATTTAAATGAACTTTGGAACATGGAACATATAGACACTGTTGGATAACAAAAGGAAAGCCTTCCAAACATGGCAGAGAGACACCAACTGTGCTGCCAAGAAAAAGATCTATGCTAGTGCAAAAGCTGAGGTCCAAAGAAGGACCAGAGAACTCAAGAACATCTGGTGGACAAAGAAGGCTGAAGAAATCCAACACCTTGTAGATACCCATGATGCTCAGGGATTTTTCAAAGCCACAAAGATCATGTACGGACCAAGAAACCATGGCATACAGCCTCTACGCTCATCAGATGGAACCAAAATTCTGAAGGACAAAACATCAATTGCACTACGTTGGAAAGAGCACTACCAGAACCTGCTGAATCGCAGCTCCAATGTGGCCAAAGAGACCCTCTCAACAAATCCCTCAACAACAAACCAGGGATGAGCTTGCAGCACTGCCTAGTTTGGAAGAAGTCAGCAATGCCATCAGCCAACAAAAAACAACAATAACAAAGCCAGCGGACCTGATGGGATTCCTCCTGAAATCTTCAAAGAGGGTGGACCTGAGCTGATACAACAACTCCACCAGCTCATTGAAAAGGTGTGGATGACCGAGAAAATCCCAGCTGACTTCAAGGATGCCACCATCATCACCCTTTTCAAGAAAGGGGACAAAACAGACTGCGGGAACTATCGTGGTATCTCCCTTCTAACCTCCGCCGGGAAAATCCTCACAAGAATCCTTGCAAACCGCCTTCTCCCTGTTTCAGAAGACACCCTCCCAGAATCCCAGAATGGCTTCCGCCCCTCCAGAAGAACAGTGGACATGATCTTCACTGCATGACATCTCCAAGAAAAATGCAGGGAACAAAACCAACCTCTGTACATGGCATTCATTGACCTTGCAAAGGCATTCGACACAGTGAATCGCAGAGCTCTCTGGACCATCCTCCAAAAAATTGGGTGCCCTGACAAATTTGTGAACATTCTGCGGCTCCTCCATGATGACATGATGGCAACAGTCTTGGACAGCAACGGCTCCCAAAGTGACCCATTTAAGGTGGAATCAGGTGTCAAGCAGGGATGTGTTATTGCCCCGACCTTATTTTCCATCTTCATCGCTATGATACTTCACCTTGTTGATGGGAAGCTTCCCACCGGAGTGGAAATCATCTATCGGACAGATGGCAAGCTATTTAACCTCAGCAGACTGAAAGCCAAAACCAAGGTCACCACAACATCTGTTATAGAACTCCAATATGCTGATGACAACGTAGTCTGTGCACATTCAGAAGAAGACCTACAAGCCACTCTAAACACCTTCGCAGAAGCATACGAGAAGCTCAGCCTCTCACTGAACATCGAGAAAACCAAAGTGCTCTTCCAACAGGCACCAGCTAATCCCTCTGCAAAGCCAGGAATCCAGCTTAATGGTGTAACATTAGAAAACGTTGACCATTTCCGCTACCTTGGCAGCCACCTCTCCACAAAAGTCAACATCGACACTGAAATACAACACCGCCTGAGCTCTGCGAGTGCAGCATTTTTCCATATGAAGCAGAGAGTGTTTGATGACCGGGACATCCGTAGAGATACCAAGGTGCTTGTTTACAAAGCCATTGTCCTCCCAACCCTGCTCTACGCCTGCGAAACGTGGACTGTGTACAGACGTCACACCAAACTCCTGGAGCATTTCCATCAGCGTTGCCTCAGGAAAATCCTGCAAATCTCTTGGGAAGACAGGCAGACAAAAGTCAGCGTGCTGGGAGAAGCAAAGACTAACAGCATTGAAGCAATGCTCCTATGTCATCAACTCCGCTGGACTGGCCACGTTGTCCGAATGCCCGATCACCGTCTCCCAAAGCAGTTACTCTACTCCGAACTCAAGAATGGGAAACGGAATGTTGGTGGGCAGGAAAAGAGATTTAAAGATGGGCTCAAAGCCAACCTTAAAAACTGTGGCATAGACACTGAAAACTGGGAAGCCCTGGCCCTTGAGCACTCTAATTGGAGGTCAACTGTGACCAGCAGTGCTGCGGAGTTCGAAGAAGCACGAATGGAGGGCTTAAGAGAGAAACGTGCCAAGAAAAGGAGCCAACCCTGACTGGGACCACCTTCCACCTTGAAACCAATGTCCTCATTGTGGGAGAACTTGCAGATCAAGAATAGGTCTCTCAACCACCTACGGAACCACCTCCAGACCCCACAAATGGAGGACCATCATCCTCGGCCTACAAGGGATCACCTAAGTCAGTAAGTAAGTAAGTAAGTAAGTAAGTAAGTAAAGGTTTCTGAGGCATTGTTAAACCTAAAAACCACTTCCTATCTGGTTCCATGTAATCTTGGGAATGCATAAAAATATCAGTCACAGCCATGCCTTTGTTTGCAGCTATTATATTTTCTGAAGATGCACCAAAAGAAAGCCATTTCACTGATATTGTGTCAGTTTGTTCATTTAAGTATTAGGCCAGGAGCTCTTGCAGTGTTGCTATAACTGACACGTCAAAATCTGGTTGTCTGAAATTTTCAGTGTATAGAAACACAGGAAAATAAATAAAAATGAAAGAAATATTCTCTCAGGATGTGCCCAGAATGGGCAACCCATTTTTGGATATCTAGAGATTACACTGAAATTGAGTTCAGGTGGTAACTCAGAGCTGATTGAAGAGGCATATATAAATTTGTAGAGTGTACATCCTCTTAGTCTGTGTCTCACACTGCACAATTATAGCACTACTATCCACCATCCACTTAAACTTCCACAGTTTTGTCTATGGAATCACAATCTACTTAAACTGCCATAGTTTTGTTTATGGAATTGCAATGGGATTTGAGGTTTGGTGAGACACTGGAGCATTTTGGCTGGGAATTCTAAATGCCTCTTCCTAGAATTCAGCTTTCACAATTCCAAGCAATGTAACAATGACAGTTATAGTGGGAAAATACTGCTATAATTGTATACTATGAATAGATCCCAGATCTGTCTACATTTTGTCATGGATTATAATTGTCTCTGATAAGAAGGTCCAAAAGATAATGATGCTTACGCCAAAGGACACTGTAAGACTAATGATGGGAAAGTGCTGGTTTAAAAACTTGGTTCTAACCAGATTCTTCTGTGGATAGGTGCTCAGACTCAGCATTTCTACCATGACTTGATAAAACCTCTTTGCTGAAATGAAACTGATCTGGGTCTGGTTTTTGCTTGGATGGAAGACCACCTGGAAATCCTATCTATGAAGCTCTTATTTTAAGAAGGGAAAAATATGTAAAAGTATAGCAGTGCACTAATTGGAGTTGTAACCCTCTGTGCATTTACTTGTAAGTCTAATTGACCTTAATAAAGCTTACTTTTGAGAAGACATGCATAGGTTAAAGGTAAAGGTTTTCCCTTGACGTTAAATCCAGTCATGACTGACTCTGGGGGTTGGTGCTCATCTCCATTTCTAAGCTGAAGAGCCGGCGTTGTCCGTAGACACCTCCAAGGTCATGTGGCCGGCATGACTGCATGGAGCGCCGTTACCTTCCCGCTGTTACCTTCCCATTGGAGAGGTACCTATTGATCTACTCACATTCGCATGTTTTCGAACTGCTAGGTTGGCAGGAGCTGGGGCTAACAGCAGACGCTCATTCCGCTCCCGGGATTTGAACCTGGGACCTTTCGGTCTGCATGTTCAGCAGCTCAGCGCTTTAACACACTGCGCCACCACCAGGGCCCCCGAAGACATGCATAGGATCACATTATATCAAACTGTATTTGTTACCTGCCATTGCAGACATACGAGACTCTTCAAAGGTCTTTGCTGAAATTACAAAATCACAAGACATTATGCATCATTGCAGCTGCACAACATTCACAATCGCTTTCATAATGGAAAGAAGCTTGAAGCTTTTGACCAGATTAAGTTCAGTTTGTCTCTTTGATGTTGAAGTCATCAGACCATGAATTGGGAGACCCTAGACTTCCAAAGGTGCCTAGTATCACAGTTCCAATTAGAATTTCTATTGCAGAGCCACTAGGGGGCAACAAATGCACATGCATCCATAGTACATATGGTCTCAATTTCTCTTCTTGAAAAGATGAATAAACAAGATCCAAAGCACAGGGAAGGTATTTCAAACCAGTCCATCTGCATCTATAGTTGCTTTCATACATAGAATGCATGAAATAATCACCAGTCTGTAATGTAAACTTGTAGCTTTGGAAAATATTCTAGAACTGATTATGTCCCCTTGAAAAAAATCAATGGAGTTAAACAGTTTCTGCACACAATATGCCCCACAAATATGAATAACATTTTACCTCAGGTGGTCTACCTTCATAGGAGGAACTTAGACAAGTAGGGTGCTGGCAGACAGATATTTTAAGGTATATTGGAAGTGGTCTTGGTATATATTTGATTCATTTACTGGCAACTCTTTTTGGGATCAATTCAAGCCATTTTCGCTGTCCCTTAGGATATGTATCTGTCTTCATTTTGTGTAACTCACATATTGCTAATACTGCTTGAGCATTCCTTATCTGTACATCAAAAATCTGAAATACTTTGAAATCCAACACTGTCCAGATGAAAGGCTGAGATAGTGGCTCCATGTAAAGAAGCTTGTTTTCATGCACAAAATTATTAAACATATTATTTATAAAATAACCTACTGTCTATGTGCAAAGAAGGTGTACCCCTGTGAGATACATGGATCATATGTGGTTCTCCAGACCTCTCAAATGAACTCTCAACAAGTCCAATTCCCACTGCTTTGACCAGTCTTACCCTGCACTGGCCCTGCACTAAGTGATTGCGATTTAGAAATCTGAAATCCAAAATACTTCAAAATGAGGAATGTTTTGCTGCTACCCACTTCTGCTTTGAGAAGGGACTGGTCACACATCCAGTATCCACTAGAGTTTTCCTCATTGAGTCATTGCTTCATGACTGTTAGAGATTTAGCAGTAGGGAGGGGAAGGGAAGAGGACTCCAAATCCTGTGGCTCAGCTCACAAAAGAGCATTCCGGATGTTCTTATGTGAACAAGTGCAAAAGCATCTGGGTGACTATCCCAGATGCTTCTGCATTTGCATTTTGCCTAGCCAACAATGGCATGTGACATGGTGGGCACCCTGGAACTGGACAAGAAATGGACCAGAAATGGACCACAAAGCTTGTATACAGCTCATAGAGAATGAAAATGAGTCATGGGCAATGGCAACATTGGTGTGCAGGAGGATCTCTGGGAAAAGAAATTGACTGGGGTTCCAGTAATGAAGTGATAGGTGTTCTGGGAGCAAATCCAAATGGACAGGCAAAACATCTGAATGAAACTGCCATAAATAGGGTGACAAGGGCACAATTACACAAATACTACTTGGAACGATGATACCTCACTGATTCCTAGAGTCTTTAACATGAACTGTATCATTGATGGTCCAAAATGCCAGTCAGGAACAACTGTGAAACTGAGATAGCAGTAGCATAATAATTCCTTGTTGAAAATCACCTTTTTTCCATTGCACACTAAACAGTGTAAAAGACCAATTTGTACTTTTTTAGGCCACCCAGTTTTTTCTCTTGCTATTGCCACTGTTGAAACATGATCTTTTGGGTTATTTTCTGAATCTTTTCCTGTTCCATATGAACTTTTTTACAAGCTGGAATGACTCGAATGGAAAACAATAACTCCATAGGTTTTTGCAGCATTGATTTATGAAGACATTATTTTACTGGTTGCCTTATGTTCAACCAATTTCTTGATAATATCCAGCATGATATTTGCTCTTTTCATGGTTGCTGCTTTCATTGAACAAAAATTGAAACATTGTAATATAATGTGCTAACAGGAGTAAAATCTCCTATCAATTTGTCTACTTCTTGATATAGTGCTTTTCTAGTAGTAAGGTGTGCATGTGCATGCTTATAGCAGAGCATTCAGAAATGGAATCACCATGCATTCTGAATTGGTACAATCCACAAACCACTATGATTTCAATTTTTCCCTGGTTTTGCTGAGCAGATAGCTCTAGCCAACTTTCAGAAAAATTGCTAGACTAAAATGTCGCTCTGGGCCTGCAGATGAGATAAATGTATGGGGAGGCTGTGGTATTTGTTCCTGTAACTCTTCTGGGTTAATTTCCTTGTGGTCTCATTGTTTATCCCCCACCCCCACCCCTGAGATAGTTTTATAGTTTGTCAGTGAATTAGCACTTTTGCACTATAACTCTTATGTTTCCTGCTCCCAGAAAATTATGCCCCAATTTTAAAAAGTACTTTGGAAGTACTCTAGGACGAACAGCAGAAATTTATACAAATGTTTCTCTCTCCATATAATGGAATGGGTGAATAGGGAGGTGACAACCCCCCCCCCCCAATGTTTCTTCAAACTAATTTGGAAGAATTCTCTGAGTGTTATTATAGAGATAAAATGTTTCCCTATGTGCATCAGGTATTTGAAGTGTCATCCTGATGTAAAAAATGTAACTGATGGAAACAGATTCAGCTTGTAATTCTGTATGGTGCAGTCACGGTTTTGTATTGTTTTACAGTGTTATCCTGACACTTAAAGTCATCCTAACACTGTAAAACAAAACAAAACCGTGACTGCACCATACAGAATTACAAGCTGAATCTGTTTCCATCAGTTACATTTTTTTCAGAGAGCTACAACTGGCAGCCATGTATACTTGGTAGAAAACCCATGTGTAATATTACCTTCTGAACTCTTTGAAGGCAGGCCAGGATACAGTTGCAACAAACCAACTCTTCTTTCAGCTGACAAAGATGAGAGATGCTACTCACTCAGTTCCCTTGCTAGCAGAGTCTTCCAGAAGCAGCTGAAGGTCATGTGGCCAACTGGCTTTGCTGATATTTCTGTGTTAAATTAATAAGACCCAAGCAGTATGTTCTGCCTTGCTCTTCAAACAGAAACAATCCTGCATCTGTCTCAACACACAAGGCCTCCATCCTAAAGGATCACAGGCTAAATTGTTATTTCCTTTGGCATTTGCCTCCCTGCAGCTGCTCTACCAGCGGCGTCTGCTACTATTGTTATAAAATAATCAAATGCATTGATTCTCACAATTAAATACTTGTCTCAAAATGGAGCTTAACTATATTCTGGAGTGTGTGTAAAAAGAAAGGATTGTGCCTGATATACACAGCTGCTCAGCAGGAAGCCTTTGTCACAGGTATTTGTTTTATATATGCTTGCCCAGCATGGTGCGGAATTTGAATTCTTCTCTTAATGCGCAGCAGTGGACAGTCTCTCATTTGACTTCAGGCTCTTTTGCAAAAAGAGGCCTGGCACTGCTGGAAGCTAATCAGTGTGATTTTTTTACACTTCTCAGAGACCTCTTGGTAATCATTGTCATAATCGTCCTTTCCAAAGAATGCCCAGACTCATTTTAAACACTGCCATGGATTATACTCAGTGCATCATGGGGAAAATGTCTGGCTCCCCTGTTTTGTGTTGTTTCACTGAATTTTCTAGCCACCTGGGAGAGACGAAAAATAATGTGGCACAGTTAATGCCACCTTTCAAAAATGCCTCTGTTTTACATATACGGGGAGCCCCTGGTGGCACAGTGTGTTAAAGTGCTGAGCTGCTGAACATGTGGGCCAAAAGGTCCCAGGTTCAAATCCCGGGAGCGGAATTAGTGCCTGCTGTTAGCCCCAGCTCCTGCCAACCTAGCAGTTCGAAAACATGCAAATGTGAGTAGATTAATAGGTACTGCTCCGGTGGGAAGGTAACAGCGCTCCATGCAGTCATGCCAGCCACATGAACTTAGAGGTGTCTACGGACAATGCTGGCTCTTCGGCTTAGAAATGGAGATGAGCACCAACCCCCAGAGTCGGTCACGACTGGACTTAACGTCAGGGGAAACCTTTACCTTTACCTTTACACATACAGGATGGGGCTAATGGAAGCAACAGCTTTAGGGGAAAATACATTTTGTGCACTGAAAACAGTGACAGATAGGATGTGCAATTCAAGTAAACCCCGTGCCATTTTCAGTGTCTGATTTTCAGGTGCCCTCATTCTGTTTTTTTGGGAACTGCTCAAATTTGGGAGGGAGAAAATATCATTTAATGATCCATCAGTCAGAAGTTCCATTTTCATTCTAAGAAGATGCAGGAGAGCGTACAGAAGCAAGAAGATAGATAGGGCTGGGGGGGGGGGGGTTGAATTCTCCCTGTGGGGACTCAAGGGAATCAGGTTATCCCCTCCCTTCACTAATCCCCAAAGGTAAAATATTTAAACAAACACCCCCCCCCCAAAAAAAAATTCCTTTTCACAGCCCCCAAATGCACATCCACCCTCACTTCCCTAACAAAATAGTAAATAGGACTGAAAAATATTAAACTAATAAAATTTAATAAAATTGCCAATGGAAAAGATTGGAATTGAGCACAAAAGCAATCCTAAGCAGTGACAGCACTGAGATAGAACACAGAACTAGCTAGCACATGATCTCTCTCAACCAGAAGCCAGGACACCACAGGAAAACGGAGGAACAGTTTGGTGAAAAAACACGTGATCCACTTTCTTGCTCTAATTGGCTTAGGCAACGCAAAGGGGGAAAAACCCCGTGTGTGGGCAGCTGCTGTCATGGTGTTCCTGAAAACACCCATTTTCAGAAGCCAAATGGTTATAGCCAAATATTTCTCTGCTGTCCCCACTTTCCACTTGCCACTTTAGCTGGGGAGAGAAAGCCCTGCAGCTAAAAGATTTAACCTGAAGGAACGGAAAGGGGAGGTGTACTGTCTACATCATATCTCTTGATGCATTATTTCTCTTGGCAATAACTGTAAACAATGAATTCTAGGGACCTCATCACATGGTTCAAAATAAGCATCCTATGACGCTTAGAGTCTTCTTTGGGGACAGAGCCCCATGGCAGATATCAGATGATGTTGTCTGTGGGTCTGCTCCCAACCAGTGTAAAAACGTTGCCAGACACTTTCCCTGCAACATGGGATGCTTCCCGTGTTGTGCTGGCTCCATTGGAGCCAGCACAGGGCCTCCCCGCAAGGGCGATGTTTTCTCCGTGTGATGGGAAAGCGTCATGCAAGAGGGCTGCACATAGAGAGACAGATTTGCCCTGTTGCTCCCTCTTTCCTTGCCGGAAGCCAGATGAAGTGGGATGATTCACCTGGCTTTTATGATAAGGTTGCTTTTAACTAATCATTTCCAAGTTCTGAACAACATACTTTATTTATTTATTTATAATATTTATATTCTGTCCTTCTCACCCCAACGGAGATTCAGAGTGGATCACAGCATATAATATGCAGCAAACATTCAATGCCGTTCATACACTGACAGGACAGACAATTGTACATAGAAAAAGGTATATATGGCTTTCCCATCTTTGACATCTTGGAGGCTTGTGCTCAGTTCTGCCCACAGTGTGTGTGTGTGTGTGTGTGTGTGTAGGGGGGGGGGTGCTGTGACTCAATTTCCCTGCTGAAAAGCTTTGTTCATAAACTTTCCTCCTTGGTTGAATCTCCAGCATTTTTCTGGCATTTTCTTATGGGTGCCTTTAAAATACCTCCATGCTTTTAAGTGGCATTTATTTATCAATTCACATTTTGCTTTCGAACCGCTAAGTAGGCAGAAGTTGGGCTAAAGCCCAGGAGCTCACCCTGACCCGAGCTTCAAACTATCAACCTTTTGGCTGGCAAGATTTTCTGCAGCTGGTGGTTTGACCTGCTGTGCTAATGCCCAGTGATTTAACCATCTGTGATAAAGCCCGGCCAGAATGTTCAAACTTTTGGAAGTGACAAAAATTAATATATTATTTGGTAATGGCCATTTTTAACTTTTGCATCCTTCTGTGCCAGTCAGTACAATCCTTTCCTTGTTTCTCCATCACTGACTGCTCAACAGATTTACGTATAGGCTCTTCTGTGGGAATTAAAGCTCCTTTTCGTTCAGTGTTGCATCTCTCCAGCAAAGTGCCCTAATGCAGATTACTAACCCCCTATAATTCATATGAAATTGCTAAATGTATTCCACTTACCCTGGGATCACAAGCTAAATCCAAATCAGAGGTCTTTCTCTGAAGAATAAAGGGTTTCCTTCTACTCTTTCTCCCTACAAGGGTCTGAAGGGCAAATGCATTAAGATGTCACATCTCCTTCCCTTTTTCTGCTTGGCTATGATAACTGGCACTACACAAAAAGCATGGCGTATGGTGGAGGAGTGTGGTGATTGGGCTCTTCTAATCTTTTGCAGGGATGGGATATAAGGATTTATTCTTAAGAGCTGAGGGACACCTATCATTCTGTACTCAACACTATCATATTTCTCATGTGGCAAATTGTACCTAACATCAGTACATCTTTTTTGTACAGTGGGCCATACACATTTTTGGATTGCATAGATTTGTTAGAAAGTAGAACTTGAAAATGTTACTTTTTGAAGTACTACTCCTAGAATTCCCCAGCCAGCATGTCAGCAAGCCATAGTAGCTGGAATAACGTACTCCCAAAATGTATCGTTTTCCTGCTTTATGTGTGTCCTAGATATTGTATAGTCTCTACAGAAAAGTTTTGTAGTTCACATAGCCTAGACAGAAGAAAAGCAAAAAGAGTGATATCATAGCTCAGAGCTAACATGATACATTTCATTGCTTGAAGCATTAAAAAACAAAAAACAAAACAAAACAAAAAACCTACTAGATCCCCCTAAAAGTCACCAGATCCTGTCTGATCTTAAAATTTAAGCAGGGTAAGGGTATGTTGTGGTTAGTACTTGGATGGGAAGCCACCAAATTAATACCAGGTGTTGTTATCCGTATTTCAGAAGAAGGATATGGCAAAACTAAATCTGACTATTTCTTGTCTAAGAAAATCCTGTGAAATTCAAGGGGTCAACATAAGTGCATAGGTTCCATGAAGGTGCATACACAACTAGTAACCTCAATGAAGTAACTCACTGTTTGTTATTTTAATGATTTATGTGTTACTTTTAAGTTGCTTCATATTTTTAAGAGTTCTTTTTGAAGAAATAATGAAAAATCTCCTAAATGATTATCTCCAATGTTTTTAAAATAAAGAGTAATGGCACATACTTTTTCTATAGGTGCAAAGTTTCTGGTAGTTACCTAATTTTTCAGAATACCACCATGATATTTTTGTTAGCTTCAAAATGCAAGCTGCCATCCTGTTGGTAATGTATGCAGTCAACATATGCAGAATTATTTTCTTTCTTTTTTGAACAATGGGTAATCATTGTACCCATCTTATGGTAACATAAGCAAAGTTGCCCTTGTGGGAACTTTGAACATATAGAAGTATGTAAAAGTCCACAGAATAGGGTATGAATGCATTGTTTTTGCTTACCACTCATTGCAATTACACAATAGATTGTTAGCCATGCACATTGACCATGATTCACATAAGTTGCACTGTTTTGGTGTTCAATATGGAGACAGCGTAGTGTAACTCTGCTAGTGGATCTTTATGTTATGCTACAGCAATGCAGACCCGCAGCTATTCTGCATTAAAAGTAATACAATTCACTTGCTGTAAGATTCTGTGAGTAGTAATTCACAAACATAACAATTCCAACTACTGACTGAAAGTTCACAGTCCTGGACTTATTGTTTCAAAACTATCAGGCTGCTTCTTGCAGGTTTGCCCTAAAGGAGTTCCGCCTTTTAATTTGTTCAGTTTGGCATTTTCTTCTATGATAAAGGAGTCTTGATTGAAATCACTGGCATTTTACTTTGCCTCTTTTGTCTGCTCCACCCTTTCCTTCATTTGTGCCTGTTTTTTAATTCAGCTGAGTATTGTGAACTAATCTTACTCTCTTCCTTTTTTTTTCTTCCCTTGTGTTTGCAGCTAAATGTGAGAGCGTTGTCCTAAATGCTTTGGAGGATTGGATAACTCTGCTTGCCAAAGGATAAAGTAAAATGGGATTTATGCTTCTGCTCTGTGTCTTTGCTTTAGGATGGAGGTAAAGCTGGGATTTTTGATTAATTCCTGCTTCAGGCTGAAGGTGCTGTCAAAATGTGCAATGTGTTTGAAATCTATGGCTGGGATACTACCTATTTTACTCCAGAAGAAACCTCTAAAATTGTAGGATCTTTGTTTTGCAATACATGGACTGTGGTCTTCCTATTGTTCATCACTGTGACAAAGACCATTTATAGTACATTTTTACCATGATGGTAGAATGAGTCCATTGCAGAGGGGATACTTGAACTTATGGTCCTATTGTATGGTACCTTGAGGGTATAGTTGCAAATACCACACAGAACTTTATATCATTCCCTCTTGAGAACAATTTTTTTTGACAAGAGGGCAAGTTGGGAGGCATTTGTAGTTGCCACTTTAGATCTGTGAGATGGCCACATACCCAGGACTATACCTGGGATAGACCTTCCATCCTCCACCACCTTCAGGTAAGAATGATGCCTTGGATGCATCTACAGCATAGAATACATTCAGTTTGACACCAGTTTAACTGTAATGTCTCAATGCTATGAAATCATGGACATTGTAGGTTGGTGAGATACCAGCACTGTTTGATAGAGGGCCACAGAGTCCTTTAACACGGGAGCAATCAGATTTGTTAAATATGATTGCACCCAGATTAAAGTTCACACAAGAAAGTAGTTGTTTTTTTTTGGGGGGGGGTGTCCATATACCCTGCAGGACTTTCTGGCAGGGCACCAGAAAACAAAACAAAACCCCCAAGAAAAGCCTTTAAAACAGAAAATAACTTACCTGGCCACCATTTCCCCTTTCCCAGAATTCTCCTGGTGCATATAAATGATGCACAGGAGGGGGGGGGATGAAGAGGAAAAATGCCCCTGCCCCCCCCCCCCCCTTTCTCCTGGTGCAAAGAAAATGGGAATGGCGGCTGAGTAAATTATTTTATGTTTTAAAGGCTTTTCTGGGAGGTTTTGAGAGGTGTCGAGGGCTGTCTCAGTTTTCTTGGGCTCCAGGAGCCCAAGAAAACCGAGATAGATTTGTAGATGGGCACCAGAAAACACATGACAGGATCTCCAGCCCCATCTACACAGTGCCCACAGCTGGAAAGACCCAGGTCTTTCCAGCTGATAAATTACCTCAGGACAAAGCAGGATTTTCCGGCTTTGTCCCGAATGAATTTTTCTTTATGTGGGGCATCATTTGGATGCCCCATGTGAAAATACAGGAGCTCGTGCTTTTAAGGGCTGTCTGGATGTGCCCAGAGAAGTCTAAAGGCCTTGAAAAGACAGCTCCTTGATTCTACATCATTGAGCCATGGCAGTTAAAATGATGGTGTCAAACTGAATTTATTCTACAGTGTTGAGGGGCCCTAAGACTCTGTGTCCATCAGCAGTTTCTCTGGTGATATTGGTTATAACTGGCCTAGAAAGTCAACCTGCCATTTCTTAACCTCTTTCCACACAAGCAGCTATACTCTCTATCTCCCCCCCCCCCCCCAAGAAATTCATGAACTTCTAGTTAGGGGCTAAGTAGGCATTTTTGATGCACTCCTTCATTGCACACATCCTGTTTACCTAGTACTGGTTTCTGGTTTGTTTGCTTGTTTATTTAGCAGTTAAGATGGTGAGACAATACAAAGACTTTTTATTTAGTACAATGCCTGCATTCCGTTGTGTTCTTTTGAAAATGACAGGCCTTCTCTTAAATATATTCCTGGCTTTGTTTCCCAATTGAGGCCAGAAATGAGGAGATTATAAACTTAGGAGCTTTATTTCTACAGAAGCAAAAACTCACAGTGGGCTCTGTAATACCAGAATGCCATGCCCATTTACAAAATGGACCCTCTTTTATATAAATTTCTCTTGGTCACACATTGTACACTAACATTTCTTTACTCTACCTCATGCTCTTCCCAGCCCCCTCCTTTCCACCCTCATCTCCACCCTGGCTCTTGTGCCTTCTTCAGCTCTACCTCTCTTCTTCATTCTCCACCCAATAAAGTAATTGTTTTCAAGTTCCCACTATCTTATCTTTTTTTGGAAGCCTCTGCAGACCAAAGTTTTGGGTCAAACTGTCCCATTGCTGTGGAAGCCTACTCTCACTTTCCAGCCTACCTACTCTTACCAACTCCCCCTCCCATCACTGCTTTGTGACTAAACCAACATTTCAACAAAATGGCAATTTACAGATTTCATTTTCTAACAGTTAATAAAATTATATTATTCCAGCCAGGTGTATCTTCACTTTCCCATTACAAATTATATGTTTATTTCAAGAAACGTGTCCTTTGGGGAATCTATCCTACGCATTTTGGTTGGTAAGTGGTGTCTTCCTCAATTGACATGTTAAAATCTGAAATACTTTCTTATATTTTTAATGATCTTTCAGGAGACATGGGAAATGTTACTTTTTGGACTACAATTACTAGAATCTCTAGCCACTATGAATAATGACCATGATGACTGAGGGATTTTGGAGAACAACAGTTTAAAATTGAAATTTTTCAAGTTCTGTCTTCTGTTTGATCAGGCGTCTGTTAGCTATGGTTAATCTTTAAATGCATATTTACTTTACCTGATTGCTTTATCTGATTTATAATTCATCTATTCTTAGCTTTAGGCATATGAAGGGGTTAACTTGACTTAAAGATGTAGCTTTCCTTTCTCTTTCTTTCTTTCTTTCTTTCTTTCTTTCTTTCTTTCTTTCTTTCACTTGGAGCAATGACATATATGTTATAATACCCATCTTTTATATCCTGAGTAGAATAAAAATTAAGTTTGACAGATGACATAGGAGATACCAAGGATGTTCATGTGAAGTCTACTTCATGTTAAAGTCTATTCAGATATTCTCCTCTTTCCTAGTTATCAGAAAATAGATCAGAACACCTATTTGCATATAATATGCGGAGTTCATCCATGTATAATTCTAAAGCACACCAGTGTTGTCTATGTTTAACCTAGAATTGTGTCTATCAGGTTGAAATCCTATATGCACGTAGTAGGAAGTAAGATTCATTGAATATAGTGGGATTTTTCCCCCTAAGCAGACATGTATAGAATTGTTCTAAAGGTTTTCTTACTTGTAAATAAGTGGCGTTGTAATGAGCATTTCCTAAGCAAAAGTTTTCAGAAACAATGTGTGTGAGCCAGATAACAGCTTTGTTTTTAAGTCATTAATCAGCTATTAATGTTACACTGATTATATGATATCTCTAACAGGTGATATTTTAAAATGTGTATTGCTCAAGACTGACAATCCAAGCTCTCAAGAGACAGACCAGCCAATTAGGATCATATACTGAAATTAACGAAGGTGTGTAATTTCAAATGGAAATTAATTAGTTGCCTTACATTGAATTTAAATTATAGTAATTAATTTTGGATTTATGTATACATATAAATTAGCATATTTTAATATGTACAGATATGAGATCTGGGTCCATAACAATCCCTAGTATTTTTTAGGCACCCAGTAACACCTTTTCTTCCTGCCAGTTGCTCCACTATGACAAATTTTCTGTTTATTTTTCATTGTATTGTAGATAATGTGGGAGATACAGCGTTTTAATTGGATAACAGCATTCTCCATATATTAGACAGTGTTTTCCAGTGGCATTTGAATTTATGTCTTGGTGGATCAGGAGATATGGAAGGTTGGTACTTGCAATGAGATTCCAACCTAGCCATAGCAGAGAGATAACTCTGTGGGTAGGTATGTAGCGGGGGGGGGGGCTTGAGGGGCTTCAGCCCCCCCTAAATTCTCAGGGTGGTCCGCAAGAAGGTCTTACATTTATTATTTAAACTGTTACGTTTATTCATATCATGATCTGATCACCATGCTCAATATATCCGATATACATGGGGGTATTGGGATAACGATACAAAAGGTTTGCTAGGGTAGACCCTCTCTCGCTCAGACTCAGCCCCCCCCCCCCCCCCAAACCAAAATCCTGGCTAAGGGCCTGTCTGTGGGTGTCCTTTTAATTTAGGTTGTGCTCCAAGAAACACATGGATAGATGGACAGTGATAGTAGACTTTCCAGTGTGAAAATCTTCTTTTTAATCCCATCTTGATTGCTTTCAGAAGAAAGCAAAGACAAAGCTTTTTGAACAAATCTTGCTAAGAAAATCTCTTAGGGTCTCCATAGGTCAGAAATGAAAGAAGGCACCCAACAAATCTTCAGTATTCTGACCTGGTGAAATGGTTGCTCTGAAGATGGAGGAATAATATGTGACTTATCAGGATGATATCACTTTCTAGTTAGTTTTGGATTGGCTGCTGATATCATACAGTTCCAGAAATATAGTGAATTGGTTCTAATGATCTGCTTCAGGCATATAGGACCTCTTCACATGAGCCACTGAAGTCACCACAGATTGTGGCAATTTCAGTAGTGCCCGTTTGGGGCCATGGAGAACCCATCACCCCAGTCCCTGCATCTCCTGACTCATCAGAGCCCTCATCCCATGGGGAAGTGTCTGCTGCCCGGCTTTCCCCCATTGCGTCACCTTCCCTTTTATGACAGAGACCCACTGAAAGTTGCAGTGCATTGTGAGATGGGAGCGGGTGGGCTCCATCGTAAAAGAAAAGGCAAAGCGGTGCATGCCACCAAATTTGCTCTAGGGGCTATGGTGGCACAATGGGTTAAACCTTTGTGCTGGCTGAACCGCTGACCTGAAGGTTGGCAGTTCAAATTTGCAAGATGAGGTGAGTCCCATCTGTCAGCCCTAGCTTCACTGCCAACTTAGCAGTTCAAAAGCATGCAAATGTGTGTAGATAAATAAGTACCACTTCAGTCGGAAAAAAGCAAGAGACACTTTAACCAATCTTGCTGGTCACATGATCAGTAAGTAACAACACAAGCTCCTCAGGTTGAAAATGGAGAAAAGCACATCCCAGAAGCCAGAGATGAGCATTGCCTCCGAAACCAGAAGTAAAAGGAGAAGCCTTGCCATTGTTTATGTTTGTGTGTCTCACTGTATTTGTGATTGTAAGGGCATTGAATGTTTGCCTATGTGTGTAAATACTGTAATCTGCTCTGAGTCACCTAGGGGAGAAGGGTGGAATATAAATAAAGTGTATTATTATGTATTATTAATATGATGAGGTTGTAAGTCCATTTTATTTTCAGGTCACAATACCATCTTCCAAGACATTCCTGGCAGGAACCCTTTGAATTAGATTCTATCCTGCTGAAAATGTAACAGGATGAAGTTCTCCAACTCCTTTAGCTCATGAATCTCTGAATATCTATATGTTGGAGTCATCTGATTTATGTCAAAGCAAATAATGTTGCAGCCTAAACCCAAATTTCTAGCCATTGCTTCCAAAAGTGAAACTTGAAGCTTCCCAGAAAATGTTTTCTGCCTGTATCTAATTCCACTGGTTTTCTCATAGGTGCTAATTTATAAACAATTGGCTCATGCATAATATACTTTAATTGAACTGAATGGTTCACTAAGCCAAGCTAATGCAGATGAAGACCAAGCAAATCTGAGTTATATAATATGATATGTGTACCTGAGTTTAAGCAGGGCTGGAATACTGAGTCCTCAGTAAATGGAGTAGTGTAAACTGGCCAGATACAATCTGGTTCTTGTCTTGGGGAGACATTTTTTAAAACACAGATACACATACACCACCACCAGTCTTCTACATACTCACTGAACCAGAAAACTGCAGAATTGTTTAATCCCAACAATGACTATTGGAAATGGCAGACTGATTTTGCATCTCGTTTTTCACCCCAGCAAGCATCAATTTATCATTAAATTCTGTTGTCATAATTTTAATATTTGTTGCATTGAGCCAAATATAAGTTTATTTTGGTACACATTAATAAATGTCGAATTAGCATAAAGGAACAGGAAGATATATTTTTCATGCTAGATTAAAAGAATGCATTTCCATTAAAAATACAAGCTAAACAACCTATTTTCCCCCAGCAGCATATCTTGACATGACGTTTATGTTTTTATAGCAATGTCTGGAGATATTATTTACCATTTTTCAGATTTTGTATTTATACAGGTTGTCATATCAATCCAGTGTTTGGGATTGCATCTTTAAGTAGGGCCTAGGCTAGCCAGTACCCACATAACCAAAAAACAAGAACAATATAAGAAATTAAAGATTTGCAAGAAAAGGCCCCTATCTTGCAGTAGAGTAAGAGCAAGTACAACAATATTTTAGTATTACCCTTCCGTGCAAACATGTCATTATTGGTTTTGCTTAACTTAACTTACAAGTCAGAACATTTCTAATTTAGATAGCATTCTAATGGAAGACATTTACTCCAATAACATCACAGCTGTAGTACAGAGGTAGT
The DNA here is from genome assembly GCF_035594765.1 of Anolis carolinensis. NCBI lineage: Eukaryota > Metazoa > Chordata > Lepidosauria > Squamata > Anolidae > Anolis > Anolis carolinensis. The sequence continues at coordinate 172,924,660 of NC_085844.1, forward strand.
TCCCAAGTTACAAACAAGATAGTTTATGTAGGTTTGTACTTAAGTTGAATTTGTATTTAAGCCAGAATAGGTACATTTTTAAAGTGTATCTCCAGCCATATATATATGTTTTGAATAGCATAGGGGAAGGATAACAACCCTGTGGTGTTTGTTTTCGTGTCTGTGTCCCTGTTCAGAAGATTTCACTTCACTTTCTGTCTCTGTGATAATTGGATTTTGAAAAATGTGGCTTGTGGAAACAAGAGTTGGTGAGAAAGCTTCAGAAGCTTGGCAGAAGCTGGGGCTAACAGCGGGAGCTCACCCCACTCCCCGGATTCAAACCACCAACTTTTCAGTCAGCAAGTTCAGCAGCTCAGCGGTTTAACTCGCTGCGCTATCAGAGGCTCCAACATCAGTTTGGGTGAACCTATTTAGAAGACAAAACAAAAGGATAAAACAAAAGAAGCATGGTTGATGCAAATTAAAATTATATTCTGTGTGGTCATAAATTTGGTATAACAGATTGAAGAAATGGAAGCAAATGGTTTCCCCTTTCTACATTTCTTAGGAGCGCTCCTAAAAGGGCACTAAAATAGTTAAGTTGCTGCATAATGCAGCAGTTGAGTCGCTATGCTGCATCAAACAGAACACATTCTGTTACTTTTTAAAGTGCGTGACAATACTGTGCATCCAGAATAAGACATGTTGAGTTATTTAAAACATAGCCATGTGACCATTTTCAGCTAAATTAAAACTGTAAACTTTTATTCAATATTAAATCAAATCACTGTTAATTTTGGAACTAATTAGCATTTCAGGCTGTTTTCTTCTCGGCAGTGTGGTGATTTTGTATATAATGATACGTGATTGTGCAGAAGCACATAATTATCGCGCCAAATATATTGTCTCCTGCTGACATCTCACAAAAGGTTCTTCTTCCTGTACAGGATGTTTGTAGCATCTCAATTCTTAAGGAGAGGGGGGGAAAACCAACCAAACCCACCAGAGTGAGTTTAGAGAGCTTCTTAAGGAAGTGTGCTGCAGAATTTACCAGTTTTAGTTCTCATTTAATTAAATACTTAACACAGAGATTTTATTTGATTCTGGTCACATAAACTGAGGTGAGAAAGATGCTGTGAAGGAAATGGTAATTAGAAAGGGTTAGCTCTTCAAATTATGAAGGCTATACTATGGACTGAATCTGTGATAGTAATGCATGAGACTTTCAAATGGTGTATTGGCTTTCCTATGTACTCCCTATTCAGTAATTAATGTCCAGGAAAGTGCCTATGGACATGGCTGAACAGGTTTGTTTGTTTTTTAAATGTAGTTGGCATTCTAATAGTAAATTATGCTTCAGTAAGTCATGGTATGTATGTGGGGAAATTATTTACCATAGCACAACAGAGACAGAATTGTTAAGACAGCAGCACTGCACATTGCACATTGTTGTTGTGCATTGTAATTTCTAAGGTACAAAGCAATTTGTTGCAACTATACTTTTAAAAGGTAGCTGTTTACTCAGCACACTTGCCCTTTCATCATCATGTCAGCAACTAAGAATGAGGCAGCAGGAACAGTGAAGCTCAAAGATAGTAGAAGAAGTGAAGAAGTGAGAAATCTCTTGTTAAAGTTGCAAGTGTTATGAAATGCATCTTTTCCAGGGTGAAGATGAACCAATTGTGAATACCCTTTGGGTCTGGTCACTTAACCAATTATAAATCTACCTAAAAGTACGATTGTCTAGCCCACATTTTACTAGCTTGTGTGCAGGAACACCATGGGAGACCTTGTCAAAGGCCTTACTGAAATCAAGATATGCTACGTTATAGCATTCCTTGCATCTTCTAAGCTTGTAACTCTATTGCCTCATCTGCTCCATATTGCTCATATTAGACACAGATTTTCTTTTGGGAAAAGACTGAGGCAAAGAAGGTGTAGAGCAGCTCTGCCTTTTCCCTATCCCTTACTAGCATTTCATTGCCTTCTCTAACCAGAGGCTGTACCATTTCCTTGTTTTTTTCCTTTTTCTGCTGACAACCAAAAAACGCTCTTTTATTGATTTCAATCTCTCTGGCAAGACTGAGCTCATTTTGTGCTTTAGCCGTTCAGACCATTTCCTTACGCATGCTGGTTATTTGTCTGAATTCCTCTTTAGTGATTTCTCCCCTTTCCCATCTTGTGTACATGTCCCTTTTAAACCTTAGCTCAGTTGAAATTTCTTTGGACATCATTCTGATTTCTTTACACTTTCCTTACTTTTGTTTTTTTTTGCCATTGTTTGCAATTGTGCCTTCAATATTTCACTTTTAACAAACTCTCATTCATTCTTTTTTAGGATTCCTATCTATGGGATCGCCCTCAGCATTCCCTTTAATTTCTTGAAACGAGCTCTCCTAAATTGAGAATGCATGTCTGACTATTCTTAGTTTCCCCTTTCCTCTATATAGCAAATTCCAGGATAACTTATCCCCTTGTTGCATCTTCCACCTTCTGGACAATAACAATGTCTGCAAGGCAAGTGAGGACTTTTTAGACTTTGTTTTTCTGCCAGAGTTCATTTTTCAACAAATATCAGAATGGTTGAAATCTCCCATTATCACTATATCTCTTCTTTCTGTATGTTTGCTCATCTGTTTAAGAAAGGCTTTATCCAGGTCTTCAGTCTGGCTTGGAGGTCTTTAGTAGACCCTCTCAACTACATCTCCCTGCCTTAATTCTTCCTCAGATGTTTTCAACCAGGATTGTCCAAAAATTGAATCTACATGCATAGCTGTTATAGAATCATAGAGTTGGAAGAGAAATGGTAGAGACCAAAATACATTCCTTCCCACTCACACTTTTCTACCGCTCAACCTTCTCATTCCCCCTCCCCATGCTCCCATGCGCCAAAACCAGTAAATCTAATATTGTAATTGTTCTAGGCAAAACAGAAATAGCCACCCAAATATGCAGTGTTGTTTGGAAATGTTGTTATAATGATTGCATGTTCTGATTTGATTACAAATAATCATTGTTACCTATATGCACAGTAACGTACTGCTACCACCTGCTGAGATTTAAAAATCATGCACTGGTTAGAGCGGTGTCTGTAGCTGTTCTAATTTATTTATGCAATATACTTTGACTTGTAAAGAAGCTCATCTTGAATGTATAGGTTCTCCTTCTTTTGTTCTCTAAAAGTGTACTTATAGGTAACTCTACTTGTACGTTGGGGCCCCTGGTGGCACAGTGCATTAAAGCGCTGAGCTGCTGAGCTTGCGAACCAAAAGGTTCCAGGTTCAAATCCCGGGAGCGGAATGAGCGCCCGCTGTTAGCCCCAGCTCCTGCCAACCTAGCAGTTTGAAAACATGCAAATGTGAGTAGATCAATAGGTCCTGCTCTGGCGGGAAGGTAACGGCACTCCATGCAGTCATGCTGGCCACATGACCTTGGAGGTGTCTGTGATGTCTCATGGGCCATGTAGTCCTGTTCCTAGTATTATTGTGACAGATGAAGAGGAAAACTTGGATTTCCCACCGTTTCAGCCAGAATTGGAGCCCTTGCACCTGCAGGATATTTGCCCTCCAGAAGTCAGCCAAACAAGCCTTGAGCAGAAATCTCCCCCATTTTCTCGCCGGGATTATTATAATCAACAAAGAGGTGCTCGCGAGGCGACTCGCCGCAGCGCCAGGATAGCTGCCAGACAATTAGCTGATTAAGTCTGTTTCCCTTGGGAAACTTTAAGGAGTCAAGCATCTGGACACAGAATGGCTTTCGTTTCTTGTTCCCCAGAGAAAGTGTTCTTTGGCGGGAAAACAAGATCCTATTTAGGTGTTTGCTCTCGAAGGAACCCTTGCGGAGTCAATTCGTCAGCTCGTGGAGTGAGATCGTGTGTAGACTTCGTACTCCAGTTTCCAGCTCCTGAATCAAGTTCCCAGCCCTGCCTTGTTCCACGGATTTCTATGGACTCAGTTCTTGTTCCACGATTGCCTTGTTTCAAGTTGGACCTTGCCAAGTCTCAAGTTTTGCCTTGCCTTGCGTTTTAAACCACGGACCCTGCTTCTCGGATTCCAGCCTTGTTTTCCTTTCCTTCGGATTTACCTTAAGCCTCAAAGACTATGGACAGTTCCCCACACTATTGCTTGCCAAATAGTGTGTGTTTCGGTGAAGTGGATTATAACTTTGGACTTTAATATCATATATTGGACATTGTTTTCCTGGACTATATTTGACCTTTCCTGAAAGGTCTACTTCTGAACTATATTCTACACTTGTTTTTATTGACTTTATATATTTCTTTAATAAAGATATTAGATAGATTCTGGCCTCTGCGTAAGGTTATTGGTGCTCTGCAGCCTGGGTCCTGACAGTGTCTACGGACAATGCCGGCTCTTCGGCTTAGAAATGGAGATGAGCACCAACCCCCAGAGTCAGACATGACTAGACTTAATGTCAGGGGGAAAACCTTTACCTTTTTTTTACTTGTACGTTCATAAAGCTCCATTCTAGCTTATAAATGGTTTTTTAAATCTAAAGGGCAAAGGAATCTAACTCCTGTTTAGATTTTCATAGCATATGATTTAGGTAGGGATATGAAATAAAACTCCAACATGAAACTGACAATCCCAAAATTATGCAATAGATGCATGTAGATATTTCAAGCTCTCTAAATATTCTCCAAAACATTCTGCTGTGTAGACAAACTTTGGTCCTTTCATGGGAAGACATCACTCACTAGAGAAAACAATAATGTTTGGTAAGGTAAAAAGCAATAGGAAAATTGCATTACAGATGGATAGACTCAATCAAGGAAGTCATGACACTGAATCAGTAAGACCTGAGTTGGACTGTTGATAATAGGTTGACTTGGAGGTCTCTTATTCATGGGGTTTCCATAAGTCTGAGTTGATTTGACAGCAGTTAACAATAACAATAATGAAAATTTAAATACTAATGATCTGAAACTACACAAATTACATGCTGCATTCAGAGTGGTCAGACCATTTGTTTTTCACTAAAAACCTAAGATTCATCATATGGAGCCAAGTAGAAAATGGCCCACAAAGAATGGAACAAGATCCTTCTGAGTACAAAGCTCTGGTTGCCTGACCAATCCATGTTGTGCTTGTGCCCCATTTCCACAGTGCACAGCCTGCCCTGCCATTCACTGGGTGGAAGGAAAGTAGATTGGCCAGGCAGCCAGAGCTTTAAATCATTTCCCAACTTGCGGCAGTTGGGCGTATTTGGACTTTCTCCTTCCCTGACATGTGCTTTTAATAGGGGATTTCTGAATCTATCTGCAGAAGCCAGAGTACTCTCCTCTTCCATTTCCTTCATTACATTTCTGACTGTGGTGTAGAGAACCTCCTTGAGAAAAATGAAGTGGGGATTGGATATGTAACTAGCTCCCTTTCCTCAAAGACAGAAGTGGGAGGCCACAAAATTTTTGGTTTTTGAAAGCTTTCAGATTTTTGGAAAAAAGAGACCCAGACCCTTCTATACTGTCATATAAATTCAGATTATCTGCTTTGCACTGGATTATATGGCAGTGTAGAAGTGGCCTATATCTAGAAGACTTTTTTTGTCTCAGAAAATGCTGTTTATGATGCAAAAATACTACAGTAGAGTCTCGCTTATCCAACCTTCACTCCTCCAATGTTCTGTATTATCCAACACAGTCTGCCTCCTGCCCAGACCCACAACTGTTTCTCTAGACAAACAAGGAACACACATTTTTAAAATCTTCACAGGACTGAACTTTTTACGGAATTAACTTCTGACAATGTTGTTACTGTAAGTTCATTTTATGCAATTCTATCTCTATTTGTAATCAATTTTAAGTAGTCAATGTTTTCAATATGTTGTGATGTTTTGGTGCTAAATTTGTAAATACAGTAATTACATAATTTTACCATGTATTGAACTGCTTTTTCTGTCGATTTGTTATAAAACATGATGTTTTGGTGCTTAATGTATAAAATCATAATGTAATTTGATGTTTAATAGGCTTTTCATTAATCCCTCCTTATTGTCCAACATTTTTTGCTTATCCAATGTTCTGCCGGCCCGTTTATGTTGGATAAGTGAGACTCTACTGTATGTACAAATGGTGTGATGAATAAGTTCTAAACTGCAAAAAGTCTTTGGAAGCTACACATTTTCAAAAACCGTTCCTGCAACAAGATAATTCTTCAAAATATTCATTACTTCCTGCAAATACAAAATTATCAAAAAATTGTATCCATAGGCTGAAGTCCACAAATACTTATCCCTTAAAACTGACTAGCCTTTAAAAATCTGTGCTGCTTTAGCTGTGATACTACAGCACACAAAAACAGAAACTCTTAACCAAAACATACTGTAGGGGAAAAAAGGAAATCTAAAATTCTGATGCCAAAACATTAACAAATGTTGATTGGGCAGAAAAAACCCACCACCTCTTATGCTCTTACCTTTCCCCCCACTCCCACTTGTTCTCCTACTTTACCACCCATGGAATGGTATCTTTTTATATGCAAACATTGTGGAAAAAATTAGCTTTTTCCATTCAGTCTGCCAAAAGCTGAAGTGTAGAGAAAATCTAATTCAATTTAAGTCTTTCTAATTATATCCTCTGCTTTTTCTGCACACCAGCAAGATTATTTGGTCTTGTCTGTGTTTGTATGCTGAAGATATTTCTCTTGTCTAGCTTAAAAAATGCACCTTGGGGAGCTGTAATTTTGATTGCATAGTGGAGACAGAATGGTTTTCTGCATCTCAAGACAATAGCATGTTCTTGGTGTCTGAAGTCAGATCTCTCTCACCAAGTATCTACTGCCCCTGAATTTCTATTATGTATCATAGCAGGTAAAGTCTTGTCATAGTATTTCCATGTCATAGTATGTTTGATTTCTATGTATAGTTATGAAAACTGAATACTGAAAAAAAGCTAATCTGAAATAGGTGAGGGGGTTTTATGGAAGCCATGAACTATCACAAAGTTAAATACATTTATCTGGGAGCCAATCAAGCCTGAAATCTCCCCAGAAGAGAAAATTATTAAGGAGAGATTATTGTAATTTAAGCTTAAACCAAGCATCTTATCACATGACACCCTCACCAGTGCCATTTTGCCATGCGCCAGCCAACCAGGGCAGAAGTGGAGCCAGCACTACATGGGAGCCTTCCATGTTGATGAGGAAGTGTCCTAGGATGCTTCCACGTTGGTTGGGGTGGGGCATCATGTGATGGGCTACATGCCCATCCATCCCTCAACTACTTGGCAAGCGTCCTAGGATGCTTAAATTGGTGTGATGAGGAACCAATACTGTAGAGAAGTTTAAAAATACAAGTTTTTTTCCCAAAGCAGACAAAACCATTTCAAGGGAGTGTGTGGAAACACTTTATGAGCTTGAAACAGTACAAAATAAATTTCCCTCTGACCATGCTTAAAGCTTGAAAGTCGTTGTGGCAGACATCTGGTACACTGGCCACCTCCCCATAACTTCACTGTCCTCTCTGGTGGGAAGCTAAAGGGCAGTCACACAAGGTCCTTCATAGTCTACCACTATGGACTCATGAAAACCAAGCACGTTTGACTAAATGTCCTTATTGTTTTGCTATGTAAGTAAAGAATGCTTCTCGCTTTAGCCTTTGGAATAAACACCTTTCATTATCCTTAACTAGCAATGAACCTCTGGATTCAATACTGGTAGCAATAAAACTAGTTCCCTTGGTATCCCCCTTTCTTCTTTTCTTATTGTCTATGTTTAACAGACAATACATTTTTTACAAGGAGAACGTTAAAAAAGGCAGTAAGATTGTTTTAAAACAGCCATTTGCTTTTTTCCTGCATAATCAAAATCCTATTCCAGGAATCCTTCAGACTGCTTAACCCCATTGCACTTTAGGAACGTTTCAATCTCTTTCCGTTACAAAATGCTGCTCAGTTGTAAATGAGTGTTTTAATTTGTGGGATGAGAACCCAAGCCAGCAGAGCACGTTAACGTATTACTGCTCTCCAGCAACAAAACCAAGCAATTACTGTGAACACTAAAGAATACATTTGTGAATTTCTCCAAGGGCTTGTTCATATTAGACGCTGTCAGAGCCTGAGAAGAGAAAGTGATGATAAAAAACTCACTTTCTATTTTTCCTTTTCCCCTCCCTCTGGCAAGAAGGGATGTTTGCCCTTTTTGAACTACATTTTAGACTGGGACATTACTCAGGTCATGGAGAAGAACGGTTGGTTTTAAAAAGCATTTAGATTTTCCTTGATTTAGTTCTTTTAGAACAGTGGGTCAACAACTCCCAGAAATCCCAGCCAGTTTACCAACTGTTAGGATTTCTGGGAGTTGAAGGCCAAACATCTGGGGATCCACAGGTTGAGAACCACTGTTTTAGAAAATTTACATGGCAATGTATGACTTTATAATGAAGCTACAATTGGATGATGCATTTATAGTCCAGAACAGGGGTCCCCAAACTAAGGCCCGGGGGCCGGATGCGGCCCTCCAAGGTCATTTACCTGGCCCCCGCCCTCAGTTTTATAATATATTGTATATACATATAATATTGATAATAATATTATAATGTAATACAATATAACTAATAATAATAATACCATACAATAGTATTAATTATATATTACTAATAATATTACTAATAATATTACAGTATAGTGGTACAGTCCAATATAGTTATATATAATGCTAATAGTGTGCTATGCTAACAATATAACATATTGTATGTACATATAATTTGTAAGCCACTCTGAGTCCCCTTTGGGGTGAGAAGGGTGTGATACAAATGTAGTAAATAAACATAGTAAATAAATAAATAAATTTTAGACTTAGGCTCGCCCAAAGTCTGAAATGACTTGAAGGCACACAACAACAACAACAACAACAATCCTAATTAACTTGACTATCTCATTGGCCAGAAGCAGGACCACACTTCCCATTGAAATCCTGATAAATGTATGTTGGTTAAAATTGTTTTTATTTTTAAATATTGTATTGCTTTTTTATTGTTTATTTATTTATTTACATCATTTATATTCCGCCCTTCTCACCCTGAAGGGGACTCAGGGCGGATCACATTACACATATTAGGCAAACATTCAATGCCTTTTTAACACAGGACAAAGACAAACAAACATAGCTCCGAGCGGGCCTCGAACTTATGATCTCCTGGTCAGTGACTCATTGCTCTCCCGTCTGCGCCACAGCCCCGGGCTGTTATTTCATTGTTCTTGTTGTTGTTGTTGTTGTTGTTGTTGTTGTTGTTGTTGTTGTTGTTTTTGCACTACAAATAAGACATGTGTAGTGTGCATCGGAATTTGTTTGTATTTTTTTTCAAATGATAATTTGGCCCCTCAACAGTTTGAAGGGTTGTGGACTGGCCCTCTGCATAAAAAGTTTGGGGACCCCTGATCCAGAACATAAAGGCAAGTGTGGAGACAGAAAACCAACCAGAAATCTTTGTTTTTGATGCGACCATTTTAAGGAGCCGAATACAAAGACAGTGGTCTTTTTTTATCAAGTCATAAACTGGACACAGCCAGGAAGCTATAAGATATTTGTAATTTGACATTATATGCAATTTCTACAGTGTTCACTTATATTGTAGTTTGTTGTCCTTGTGGCAGGGTAAGAAGCTTTTCGCTCCAAATTATGAACAAATTATAGTTGTTTCCTCTTATCCTCCTGGGTTGGAAAATTATATACAAATACTTTATAGGAGGAGAATTAGTATGTGATAATTGTCCTGTTATACTCATCTTTTTAGCCTGTTTTTTTTTTCAAAAGTCTCTGCAGTTTTACCTAATTTAGCAAAACTTGTACAGTCTTGCTAGTCGGCTATGGTTATTATGAGTACATGTTTGGTACAGATGTGTTATTGATAAAGGAATGCAAAATTGTTCATAATTCAGAAGGGTCTTTGTCTATAAACCTCCCTGTAGATTTCCCTAGGTAAAGCTTGGATAATAATAATATAATAATAATAATAATAATAATAATAATAATAATAATAATAATAATAATAATTTATTTATATACCGCCCTATCTCTTCCAGGGACTCAGGGCAGTTTCCAACATAACAGAAAACCACACAACAACTTAAATCCATACAACAACTAAACATAATACAATAATGAACATAAGTGCACAAGACATACAAATCAATCAGTTAACACAGACTTAAGAACTAATGAAAAATGGGAAAAGTGGGAAAAATGGCCGAATGCCCTGCCCTGGTCCTCCTAGGGCCTGGACAGCAGCTGGGCCCGCCCTCCATGGAAAGCCTGCCCAATGGCAGGCAGGGGCGGTCCCGCCCTCCATTGGCCCAGAGGCCTGGCGGCGGGAAAGTTTTCCGCCACCCAGAGGGCCTCTGGGAAGAAGAAGACCCCTGGTGGCCGCCATGACGGGGGCGGGGAGCACCCTGCCCCGCAACAGGCCTGGCCTGGTAAGTCAGGCCATGTGTTTTTCCATCAACAAAACAAGATAAGCCTGGGCTGTCTCCGTTGTTGATTGCCTGGGCTCCTGATTTGAGTTGAGTTGCTTTGCACGGCTAACAGAGTTTACTATGACATCTGAAGGCCATTGCTCTGACATCTGTAAATTTTGCCTGCTGCTTAATAAATCAGTCATATCTTTCTCCCACTGGTGTGTTTATTCTATCCATATAATTTAGAATCATGTTATTCAGCTCTTTCATCCTATGAACTGGCACAACATTTTAAAACTATATACAACTCCTATATTTAAAATAGCTCTTGCCTCCTTAAAGATATTTCCCAGGTAGTCAGGAAGAAACTCATAGTGTATCTACATAACCAAGACAACCAATGACTCATTATTTTTTGGTGCAACGGGGAACTGTCCTAGCAATGCCAGGCTATTTCCTGCTTCTTTCTTGTCTGCTTTCCTAGAACTTTCCACAATGTCAGCTGGCTTTCTTCATTTGTAGAATCTTCCTCATTTCTCCTTAATGAGAGTTACTTAAAAGCCCTTTGTTTGATCCAGGATGGAATTCCTAACCCATTTGGGCACCCTTAGGATACCTTTGCTAATAAGAGGGGCAGTCTTCTCCAGTCTTCTGATGTTTCTCATAACACTGCTCATGACTCATTGACCACAGGTATGGTGCAATACGGTTAAAGAAAAAGCTTTTCTTTTGCACTTTTCTTTCATATTAACTAATCAAATAATTCTTCGGCATGGTTCTATGCAAGCGATTGCATGGTTCTGATCCAGACCCCAAAACTGAATGTAAATTCCCTTGATCATCACCAGCATATAGGATTAGACACTTACTGTGTTTCACAATTTTGTTAATTGTGTTGACATGCTTCCATCTCATGCTTCCATCTCAATAGATTTTTCACTGATTAAATTGAATGTTATTGATTTATACCTTGGACCATTTCCAAGAAAGGCAAGGTAGATTTTTAAAATAAATACACAGGTAAAGAAATAAAAATAAATTGCTATAGAATTCTTGGTATCTTGTATCATTGGGACATTTTTAAGAAACTAAAAGAAAAAGCAAACTATCATCTCATTGTGTAGCATAGATCTCTGCATTTCTGACCAGTTTCTGGTTTATATTTGATAGACCCGGCCAGGACTTTGGGTCATTTGTGACATGTTTTTGTTGTGGGGGGCCTGGGGCTTGAGAAAAGCTCCAGGGTTTATGGAGTTGTATGCAGCTTATACATACATTTTTATCCTTCTGTTGTCTAGAGCTTTAATTATATAGGAATGGGCATTGAAAATGACTGTAGCTAAAATGCAGTCTTTTTTAAAAAAACTTCCCATCAATTCTCTAGCTGTATTTTGAATGTATGCCAAGCATAAATTTTAGTTTTGTCATGGTAGTTGAGGCTTGACAAAGTTTCCACAGAGGATTCATTTTTATAATCAAGTCAGTGAGTAAGTAAAACACCTTACTTTCTTTGTAATGAAATTATATCAGTCTTCTCCCATTGTTCCTTTCACAAGTCGTTCTTTCTTTGACAGTTTCCACTTAAACCATTTGACATATACATATTGAGACACTACAGTATTGTGTATCATGTAGGGACCTCGTCACATGGAGGTCCTTAAGCCAGGGACAGTGGGGGAATCTGTTGGGCAGCAGGGCAAATCTGTGGGACAGCATTGGAAACCTTCAGGCAGCACAAGGATAGAGCCCCACTGGAAGTAGCTCTGCATCATGTGGTGGGCTCTGGCAGGCTCCGTCCTGGCTGTGTCTCAGAAGCGTCCTAGGATGTGGCTTTTTGCCAATGTGATAAGGGCCTAAGACATCCTCTTGGACATCTTCCACTGGGATCTTTGGAGGTCATAGTGGATGATATCACTAGCCTATATCTGGCTATGTGAACAACTGCTTAGACTACTGCAACACACTCTATGTGGGGCTGCCTTTGAAGACTGTTAGGAAGCTTCAATTAGTCCAATGGGAGGCTGCCAGGTTAATAACTGGAGCGGCGTTCTGGGAGCGTACCACTCCTCTGTTACGCCAGCTCCACTGGCTGCTGATTAGCTACTGAGCACAATTCAAGGTGCTGGCTTTAGCCTATAAAGCTCTAAACGGTTCCAGCCCAGCTTGTCTGTCTGAACATGTATCCCGCTACGACCCACCTTGAAGCTTAAGATCATCAGATGAGGCCTTGCTCGCGATCCTGTCAGCCTCACAGGTGTGGCTGGAAGGAACGAGAGACAGGGCTTTTTCAGTAGTGGCTCCCCGCCTATGGAACGCCCTCCCCAGTGGAGTCAGGCAGGCTCCCTCCCTCCTATCCTTCCGTAGGAAGGTTAAAACCTGGTTGTGGGGCCAGGCTTTCGAATAACAATTAGCAGTGTTAATTATTATTATGTACGCTGAAACTCAATCGACAGACCCAGTCTTTTAAAATTGAACACGCCCATCTGTATTTTAGAATGCGTTTTATGAATGTTCGATGTAAGTCAGTAATTTTTAACTGTTTTATACTGCGTTCTACAATTTTTATATATGTGTTTTATTGTAAGCCACCCTGAGTCCCCTGTTGGGTGAGAAGGGCGGGATATAAATATTGTAATAAATAAAATAAATAATAAATAAATGCCCCAATTCCTCCTTAGTCTGCAGCTTTCTCTGCTGCAAACTGACTTTAGCATGTAAAAGTAGTTTATGCTCAACTTGGTAGGAGGGAAATAATGTATCGTGTCTTTCACAGTGGGCTCAGACAAACACAAACTGCTACAATTTCTTCTAACCTATGTGTTCTTCCTATTAAGAATTTTGACTATTTTAACCATGCTCTGATCTTGTTTATCCATCATGTCCTACTGTGAAATGTCAGAAGGGCAAATATATTTTCCTCCTCATGTGTCATCCCAAATGGAATGGAGAAATATATTTGATGAAATCCTACACTGGCAATGTGGAATGCACTTTCTACTTACGGAGCTACATAATTACAGTGCTACACAATCCTTCTGATGAATGGCAATGTTGTACAACAGAAAGCTAACTGAATGTGTTTGCAAATATGCATGTATGTATAGACATGTGTAGTAATGCACATCTGCATGCCCAGTGGTACCTCACTCTGATTCCACAATCTTGAATTAAATGCATCTAATAACTGTATGAATATCCATGGGTGCAAGGCATCCATAAGAATCTGGTTCCTGCTTCTGACACCAAATACAATATGTAGCCATGACAATTTTGGAGCATTATCCACAATATGTTTTCACACTATGAGAACAGGTTGCACATTGGTGGGCCAGTATATAGTTCAACAGTAGTGTTTTTTTTCCTGTATGGATAAAGATCTTGGTAAATTAGACTGCAATCTTAATCCCTGCAACCCACTGCTAGTAAATGCAAACACCATTGGGCATAATATTCTTTGTTCTTTTAAGGCAGCTCTCTGTATACCCTACTCTGTATGAATGTAGGTCATTTACATCTTTTTTTCCTGGAGTCTAAGCCCTGGAAATGTGTTTTGCATATTCCCTTTTAGCATATACACATCCTTAACATTTTCATATAACATCCAGCAGTACCACATAATTCCTGTCCACCCGATTCTCTAAACACACACATAAAAGCTGTGTAGCGGATGTAACATTTCCTCCAGCACATTGCAGGTGTGCAGACTATAGCAGCTTTTGAAATCTAGGTCACTACATGATCTATGTCATAAATGATTCCTTAATCTGAGCATTGTGTGAGTCTCGATAAGATTTGCCGCCTGGAATGCAAGTTTAAGGAAACAAGGGCAAAAGGGAAATCATAACAACATGAAACTGCATCAGATGTTGTTAATAGTGCATATGCTATTTCCTTCTTAACTGTGAGATAAACCAAGAGATAGGGTCTGATTATCCCAAATGAACCAACTTTCACGTATTTTATATTTTATTGCTTTAAATAATTCCTGAAAGGGGATGCAGCATTCTGCCCTCATCCCTGTTTTCCAGGGCTGTTACAAGGACCTCATCACACTTACCTCTTTTAGCATCCTAGGACATTAAAGGTACAGTCCATTACATGACATTGCTGGATTTCCTGTTGAAGCCCTGCCTCCAACCAGAGTGGAAGCATTGTAGGATGCTTCCCTCTTAACACAGGAAGGCTCCCGTGTTGTGCTGGCTCGATTTCATGCGGGGAGCGTTGGAGGCACTTGGAGGCTGATGAAATGACACCCGGGAGGGGGGGGGGAGGGTTGTGTGATGAGTCATAAGACTTTGTTGTCTAAAGTTGCTAGCCTTCAATGTCCTCTTCTGAACAAAGTTCTGGAGTGTGTAGAAACCCATAAATTTCTGCATAAAATGGATAATCTAGATGGATCATCTGAGTTCACATTTGTATATGAGAGAATGTGTCCATGTTCATTCTGCTGGATCTCTTGATAGATTTCTGTGCTTTCAACCATGGTATCTTTCTGTGATGGCACTGTTGTTCAGTGAGTTCAGTCATTTCTAGAGAGATGGATTCAGAAATTGGTGATGGGATTCTTGTTTATTCTCCTGGACATTATACATAGGATTCCATTCCCCCACCAACATGCTTGATATTATTTATATGAGCCACTGAGTAAGATTGTCTAGAGGTTTTAGATTCGCAGATGCTGCAGCTCTGAAAGGTTCACCTGAATCAGTTACAACATTCTAGTGAACCATTTTGTCAAACTATCAATGAGATTTTCCGGTGCTTTCTTTTCTCCTTTTAAGTGATAGCACTTTTTCCCAAGGTTTAGTCTGTATTTTTTTCAGACAAGATCTTGAACTATCAAGGTATTTCATTACCTAGCTAAAGGAGCTTTTTTGGCCTCCTTCAGGTGTCACTGTGATCTACTGCTATCTTTTTCGCACTCAGTACAGTACAGATGCTGCTTTGAATTTTGCATTCTCTCTAGGACGTTCATGATATTTGGTTGGCTGCTTCATGCTTAAAATGCCATTGTTCTATTATTATTCATAGAGCTTTAGACTTTTTATAGCACCTTCCGGATGAATATTGCAAAGTGCTTTACAGATGCTAAGCCTCACAATATCCCTGTTACGGTTTATAAGTAGCATCATTAAAGTTGGCTTAATTTTTCTACTCCTTTGTGAAAGTGAGCATGTGGTATTTTGCAAGTTCATGGAGAAGGTGAAGTTTTGCCAAAACGTTTTTCGTTCAAATCTTTGCAGCCAAAGGACTCTCTATATTTTGCAGAGTTAGCATCTCTATAAACCCTTTACTTGTTGAAAATACACACAGCATGAAATCTACCCAAAATACTAACTGTAGACCAAAAGTAAATTTGAAGAAGGAAGGTCACCGTGAGAGGTCACAGGAGAGATACTGAAAGATATTGCTTTGCAAATAATTCAGATGTTTGAACATTTACTACAAGGAGTTAAACATGCTAATAAACAGTAATAATGTTAAGGCTTTTAAAAAAGGTATAAATGACAGCTGTTGTTGTTTTTTCAACAAATCCAACATTAAGTAGCTACTAGCTGAGGCTGTATCTACTTAATCATATCTGAAAATTCTCCAGAAATATCAAGAATGAATTTTCCATCTACCCAACTCTTGATCTTTTAAAAAACCAGAGTAAATATTACACAACACATCATAGATTGCATGGAACATGAAATTTTGCGACAGTTTATAATATTATTTTGTGATGACCATTTTTGTGTTCTTAATATTTAACTTTCATCCCGAAGAGATTTTTTTGTCTATTATTGAATCTGTATGATTGTACCATTTTTCTCTCCAGCTAAGAGGTCATTCCAAAGACATGGTGCTCAGTGGTCTTAACTCAAAAAGAAGAGCCTTTCAAACTCAAATTCTCCTGGCCCCATTTTATAACATGAAACTCCACTTTTCAGTTTATAATACTAAGCGATAACACCTTGAACCAGAAGGCAGATGGGAGAAAAAAGTGAGAGAGTGACTACAAGAAGCAATTAATCAATCAATAAAACAATGATTTGGAGTGAACCATACTGTCACTTCTCACTGAAAGACATCTGCCCCATGACACAGAACGGAAAAATGGCAGTAAAAGGAGCTGCAGTGAAAAGCTGATGATCAGATGTTCAGATAGGAGGCATCTGCCTCTTTCTCAGGAGTTACTTGAAAAAATTAAGTTACTGGAAGTTGGCTACAGATGGACTTAAGGCTTCATTAAGTGCAAATGGACATTGCAGTGAGCCAGAATTTTTATTGTAAATAAGCCAATGAGCTAATGCACACCATCTGATTATTCATATAGCAAGTGGGAATAACCAAATAAACCCTCCATCTGGGTTTTCTGTTGTGATGTCCAAATCTGGCACTATGGCTTCTCCTCCCCCGAGAGTCACGATCCAAAAACAAGAGATGGCTTCTGGCTCTAGTTCTGGGGAAAAGACCAGCCAAAATGTTTAGATGTCACAATAAATCATTGGTGAATGATGACTTCCATATTGTGTGGAGTCAGGAAGGAGACAAAAATGTGCTCAGGATTTTAGTCTGGATTTTAAAGAAGCTATTCAAGCTGCTAAATGTGTTTTGAGGTTGATGTCCATAACCAAGGACTGCTGACAAAGACCCTACCAGTCTCTCCAATGAAATAAACAAAGGTCAAATAGGCTGGCTTATCTACTCCTTGGCTTGCTCTATGGTTTGCTTATCTACTTCTTCATTTTTGTGAAAGCAATGTAGGCAATATGCAAAGGTGTTCTGCTTGCAAGTTTGTAACACAAATTTGTGAATTGGAACATTGCTAAATGTAGCCTCAAAGGAGCACTGAAGAGTGGTTGATGTCATATTCAAACCACAAAAGACAACAATATTTTATTCTTTATATTTTCTTTATGTAAGAGAACAGGATATTGTCCTCCTATGGGTTCCATGCTTTGCGGTTCTGGAATGCTTACTTCCTCCATTGTACAGATGCCACAAAGTAATGTATAGAAGCCAAGACTGCATAGCATGATAGTGTTCATATTATGTGTTTATGGCTATTTGAAAAGCTGCTTTGGGGACCTTAGAGTAAGAAAGTCTCAGATCATTGTATTGTTGAAGGCTTTTGTGGCCAGAATCACTGGGTTGCTGTGAGTCTTTCGGGCTGTATGGCCATGTTCCAGATGCTTTCCCTCCTCAGAGGTTGTGAGGTCTGTTGGAAACTGGGCAAGGGAAGTTTATATATCCTTGTAAGGTCCGGGGTGGGAGAAAGAACTCTTGTCTGTTTGAGGCAGCTGTGGATGCTGTAATTAGTCACCTTGATTAGCATTTGATGGCCCTGTGGCCTCAAGGCTTGGCTTCTTCCTGTCTGGGAGAATCCTTAGTTTGGAGGTGTTAGCTGTCCCTGATTATTTCATGTCTGGAATTTCTTTGTTTTCAGAGTGTTGTTCTTTATTTACTATTCTGATTTTAGAGGGTTTTTTTTAATACTGGCAGCCAGATTTTGTTTATTTTCATGGTTTCCTTCTTTCTGTTGAAATTTTTCACATTCTTGTGGATTTCAATGGCTTCTCTGTGTCGTCTGACATGGTACTGTAGTTGTTAGAGTGGTCCAGCATTTCTGTGTTCTCAAAAATGTGTTGTGTCCAGGCTGGTTCATCAAGTGTTCTGCTATGGCTGACTTCTCTGGTTGAAGTAGTCTGCAGTGCCTTTCATGGTCCTTGATTCATGTTTGGGCGTTGTGATGGTCCCTATGTAGACTTGTCTACAGCTGCATAGTATACAGTAGACTCCTGCAGAGGTGAGAGGATCCTTCTTGAAAAATGAATTAAAACTTGGAGATACAATGAATTATTTTTATATCATTGCAAAAAAAATGAAGAATAAAGATGAGGAGGTGGAGGTGGAGGAAGAGGAGGAAGGATGAGGGAAAGAAGGAGAACCATGTGGTCCATGGATCCATGTGGAATCTTTCTGAAAAAATGCTTTTGCCTGGATGATACAATTTAAAATGTTTAACTTAGATCAGGAATGTGCTATTTCATGGATAATTCTAAAGACAAATAAACAACTTTTTTAAAAAATGAAAGGGGGCAATCCATTTCATGTACATATATATATTAATATGCAACATTTAGAACAGTGACAAGACAGAGAATGGCTAAACATGTTCCCTTATGAAAAAGTGAAGAAAAGAGCATCTGATGCAACCCAAAATAAGCATTCATCTTTGTCACTCACTGGAGGGAGTGTGAACAGATTTGACGGAATTTCATCTGCAAAATGTGCTTTTGGACCAAGGCCAAGATGCATCCCAAAATATAAATAAACTAAGCTTCTTTAGAAGTGTGGGCAGTTAGAAAAGAAAAAAGAACTGGCTGATATACAGCAGTATGAGTAGAAAGTACCACAGTAGATACCCATACAGATAATTAAGCTGTGTATTTTCTTCACTATGTTGAGCCTTAGTGTGCAAGCTTTTGTAATAGATAAATGTGCCTATTGAAATCTTTTTAAAAGGCAGTCCTGGGACTTAATTTAATTAGAATAAAAAAAATGAAAGGTTTGTTTTGGGATTGCAATATGGAATGACACCAAAGTTTGATATTTTTCTCTATTTCCCAGAGCTTCTTTGCAAGGTCAGTAGCTATACAAGATGGAAACTGTAGTCCAAGAATGGTAAATTTCAGCCTCTAGATGACATCATGATTGGATCCTTCATTGCCAATATCTCAAACCTTTGAACCTACAGAAAACATTTATATATAGGCAAAAGAGTGCTTTTTCTGATTTTCCTAACACCGAGAGTTCATCAAACTTTCTATTATATTGTTCTAGATGAATCTTCATAGCCATTTTTTGCAGTGGGATGTGGGGATGCTAAGGAAGTAAGACAAACTGGTATATTTGATATATTGAGCGCAGTTCTCTGAATTCAAACTATCACCATATTTCCCACATGAATGTTGTGCAGTGTCTCTTCTCTGGATTTTAGTGCAAACTTGAAAATGATCTAAATTGCTGGACTGTATCCCCAAAATGTATTCATCTTATTGGATAACTCCTTCAAAATTTTGACTAAAATCCAGAATTGAATTGCTAGAAGTTCAATTTGACAAAAATAAAATAAAATAAAATTTAAACTAGATGGAAATACTTTAGAACATGATCTATCTTAATTGGTTTTTGTGCTTATTCTAAGCAACTTTGCAAACCCCACCAAGTAACTGAACAGCCTCAGAAACTCAGAGGAATTCTAAAACATTGGGGTTGCAGTTGGAGCTGGGGTAATCTCACTGGAAATACTGGAAAAATTAATTTGATTCAATAATTTTCTTATTCCTGTTTATTTGTATGAAAATCCCTGGAATGATTGAGATGCATAGGTGCATTTAGTATTACTATAATATGTTATTTATTGGAAGTGGTATTTAGAAGTATGAAGAGGGCAAGGAGACTTTTCTATGAATACTGTTCTCTACATGTACATACTGCTCACGGTCAGCAAAGGTGAACAGTATATATAAATGTCCCTGGGAACTTTGTCATGCAGGTTCCTATGGCCAAAGAAGCTATGCTGATGGAAGTCTATAGTTGTAGACTTGTACCCATGGAGACATTTATGCATGGAGCACAGATTTTTACTCATGTAAACATTCATGCATCGATGTGAAGAATGCGGAAACCCACATGACCTTGGGAAAAGGTTCATCATTGGGTTCTACTTTCCTCAGTCACATGGAAAGCCTTTCACACAAGTAACACATACAGGGGGATGCCAGTTATCTGCAGAAAATGCCTTTATGTGAAATGTCCTCACTGAAGAAACATGAGAATTCTTCTCATGTGTTTCATTTATTGGACATACAAAATATTTCTCTATGTCACAGTATTTGAATAACAAACAGATATTCAGAAACATGGTTGCAATAAGCTTCAGTGACCAGGACCCAGAAGAGACCCCTTTCACTGATTTTTGATTCAATCTGATTGGGATGGCAGCATCAAGAAATGTGCGAACTTGTGATTCCTATTTTAATGAAATTAGCTGCCATTTGTTTCACTTTTTAAATTGATGCAGTTAGTGACATATTGTAAGTACCTTTAGATATGGTGCAAAGGGCTAACTAAAGAATAGTCTCTTGCACCAAATTCAAAAAAGAACATATAGTAATCAGTCCTTTGTCTCCATGGGTTTCTCATTCACAGAGTGAATCAACCACAGCTTGAAAACAGGTCTATGTATGCATAATGGTCAGCCACTCAGTATCTGCTGGAATTTGTTTCAGGACCGACCCCCTCCCCCATCCTATGGCCTTTGTATCAAATTGTAATATCAAGGTTTGATTTTTTATTTTAAAATAAATATGTTTAAGCTGTGTATGACTAAATCTGTGGATGCGGAAGTCCTGTGTGCAGAAGACTGACTGTATGTCCTTTTTGAGTAGGGTGCAAGAGTCTATTATTTAGCCTTTTGTACCATATCAAAAGGCAAATTTATTAACCATTTCACAGAGGAGCTATAGTTGCTCCCCATGTGCTGACCTTCTTCCGTCATCTTCTCCATGGCTGTTTAATAAAAGAACAATATCCCAAGGATCTGGGCTAATGCTTAGAGTTGAGGGAGAAGACAGTAAGTACACCATCTAGGACCTCAGTCAATGTGTTTTTAATTAATGTTATTCCATTTTCATTTTTAAATAAAAAATCCAGATTGCATCATTGCTAGGCACACTGAATACTAATTGCAGTGGGCAAAACAACTACAAATGTCATAAAATACTTATTTTCTCTCACATTGTAGTAGTTACTAGTTATAGAAGGTTTGGACTCTCCATAATTCCCTGCCTCTTCCACCCTGCTGGAATATAATGAAAATAATACAATATTCACACAGTTTCTAAATTTAAATAAACAATCATATAAACAAATCTATTGCCTACTATTTATGAAATTGGTCTATATTACAGGAAATCTTTTGGAAATTAGTTTTGAGCAGTTCACATAACCTTTAAAATAAGTGGTGACACACAGCTGACTTGGCTTCATTCTGTTTTGTTTCTTTTCCCATATGTACGTATCTGTGCATCAAGCATAATGAATAGCCTTCCATTGAAAGTTAATAAAAAAGCAGTTGGTTGTTGTTGACTCTTTATGGTGCTCTTAGTTTTCTGATATACTGTTTCTCATTTGTGAAAGTGATGTCTTGAAACCATTTTAAGACAAGCAGAAGACTGATCAAAGATCATTCTGTGCCTGAACTGCTTGGAGCATATGTTATTTGTTGCTTTTTGTTGTTAATTGCCATCAAGTTGAGTTTGGTGATCCTTTGAACGAGAGACCTCCAAGCCATCCTGCCAAAGATCTGCTGAGATTATTGCTTCCAGGATTGAAACTATTCACCTATAACACTGTCATCCTTTCAGCTTTTGGATTCATGTTAGCTGTAACATCCAAACACAGCATGTATCATATATGCCAGTGTATGGAGACCAATAGCTCATGCCTGCAGCAGGAAAAGCTGAAGAAACCATATGTAAATGTAAGCAAAGGTGTATCAGCAAAGATGCATAATATATATAACAATGTATTATGTGTATTTTATATAACTAGCTTGGGGACCCAGCGATGCCCAGGTTATTTGAAAAAGGCATGATTTGTCTTTGAATGTTATGTATTCTGTTTGGAGTAGGTGAACTACAATTCCCAGAATCGTGGGTCTATCCTCCCCCAACCCTGCCAGTATTCAAAGTTGGCCATTTTGGGTCTGTGTACCAAGTGTGGTCCAGATCCGTTGTTGGCTGGGTTCAGTGCTCTTTGGATGCAGGTGAACTACAACTCCCAGAATCAAGGCCCATTCCCACAAACCCCTGCAGTATGTTCAGTTGGTCATGAGGCTTCTCTGTGTGAAGTTTGGTCCTGGTCTATTGTCAGTGTGGGCCAGTGTCTCTGGATGCAATATGTTCTATTGGTTATGGGGGCTCTGTGTGCCAAGTTTTGTCCTGTTCCATCATCGGTGGGGTTTGAAGTGCTCATTCATTTCAGGTAAACTATACATCCCAGTACCTACTCCTCCCAAATGTCCAGGCCAATTCCCCTCCAAACCCACCAGTATTCAAATCTGGGCATATCAGGTATGTATGGCAAGTTTGGTCCAGACCCATCATTGTTTGGGTTCATAGCATTCTGGATGTAGGTGAACTACAACTCCTCTAAATTCCCCAGGAGGAGTCACAGTGCTCTAACTTGATGCAGGGTGAACTACAACTTCCACCATGTGGAGTCAATTCCCCAAACTCCTGCTCTGTTGTGTTTTTTCTACAGACAGATTTGAAAGGGAAGGGCAGTAGGCGGGGCCATGCAAATTCCACAGCAATGGAGAACCCTGGGATGCCTGCCTGTGGTGGAGGAAAAGGCACAATATAAGATGAAATGGTCCTCAAATGAAAGCATTCCTTGGGTGGCAGTTCGTAGTGTTTGGGAAGGACATTGGCAGGGGTTGGGATACATGTTCGTGGAGCTCGCTGTAACCGCAATGTCAGTGGAAAAGAGTGATTTGCTGGCTCCTCAGCACTGGGAACTGGAGCCTGTTTGTGGAGGCCAGAGGCTGTCTTTGTGAGCAGACACCCGTGCCAAATATGGGTTTTCACTTTTATTATGGATATAGATTATGCTTCACGATGTGCTACTCTGCCACATCATTGTGATAGGGTGGTGAAATGGAATGTTAGACTTTAAGTTAGTATGGTCTGATGGAAGGCCAAATGCCTCTTGTCTGAGGAGCAAGTCTAAGGACCAGCCTAGCTGAGTATGTAAGAACTTATTAGCATTAGACTGGCCACCAGGTGATGTTGAATTAACCATAGCAACTGCAAACAAAATGATGGTGTAAAAAAAGATGTGACTTGCATCCATGAGGAGATTGAGTGCACTGACATTGAGGAAATTGTGGACATAGGACCTCTTCACACAGGCTTCTTTTTGGCAGCAGCAACGGGGGTTTTCAAATTCGGCCACAGAGCCCGACAACTCCTATCATATCCATTACAAGTACTTCCAGGGCAGCTCCAGGGCCAAACTAGAAAGAAACAAAACAAAAAGAAGTCGGCTGTGATGACGGGAGGCATCCCATCTTTCCTTAATGAAAAACAAGTTGAGGCAGCTTACTGAGACTTACTGTCTGGTGGGGTGAGGGGAAGCCAGGACAGTGTGGGGCGTGGGGTGACAAGTCCCCCCGCCCCCCTGAGTGGGCTTATGGGTCTGTCATTTTGGAGTGGAGACAACAGCAGAGAGTGGAGAAAGAGAGGAGGAAGCCCTGTGAACCAGGAGTATGAGGTGGCAGCTCTCCATTGCTCCTAGCATACAGGACCTCTTCCTGTCTCCATGTCCCTCACCACAGCCACCTCCAAAGAAAGAAACAGAGGGTCTCCAACTCCCTCGCTGTCATCCCCCATCCTCTCTCTACAAAATAGGGTGAAGGTGGGGTGCATTCCTACCCTACTTTACAGATTTGTATACTGTTGTTGAAGGTTTTCATTGCCAGAATCACTGGGTAACTGTGAGTTTTCAGGGCTGTATGGCCATGTTCCAGAAGCATTCTTTCCTGTCATTCACCTACATCTATAGTCCTCACAGCCTCTGAGGATGCCTGCCATAGATGCAGGTGAAACGTCAGGAAAAAATGCTTCTGGAACATGGACATACAGCCCGAAAACTCACAGCAACCCAGATTGGTATACTGTTACAACTTCATCAGACAGGGCTGTTTTTGGCAGTTTGTGCCAGTTCCTTTGCAGTTTTGCAATGGAGCCTGCCGGCTCCCATCACACAACACAAAACTACTTCTGACAGGGCTCCATCAGAAAACTGCAGAAAAGCCAGTGTATTTCAGTTCAGCAAAAATATGGCGGGCTTCCTGTGTTGTACTGGGATCAACCGGGGGGGGGGGGGGGGGGGAGCTGGGTCACAGGCGCTACTTTCCATGAGATGTGGTAGGGGGGAATCCAGGCAAGGTGGAGTGTGTGGTGACAGGTTCCCCCCACCCCTGATGGGCATCGCCGGATTTACCTGATATATGGCTATTCTGGCAGCACATATGATGAGGTCATTGTGTCTTATGGTGATTTAACTCAAACTTATGCCATTGTTAGCTTTCCTTTGGTTGTGCAGAAATTGGTATTTTCCACTGTCTTCATATAATAATCTAAATCCTTGCAACACTTACTGTTTGGCAGCTGCAGACCTGATACAGATGATGTCATCACCCTGCATCTGATTATAGGGACATAGCTATATGCTTTGCCGATGCCATCCCTCCGTTTTCCACCAGTGACTGGATGGCCATGAAGTGGGGGCTACAGGTGAGAGGGGAGACATAGCATTTTTCTGATTGTGTGGCACTTTCGTATATATCTTAAAGTTCAAGTTCTTGACCACAACTGCCAATAGGAGAAAATTTATTTCTATCTTAAGCTGATTTGCTTCCTGAATTATTTATATACATTCATGCCTCACCTTTTCCCCATTCAGGACCCAAGTGGGTTATGCAGAAGAGAGCTTATATTAAGGATTTCTGAATATTTTTCTCATGCAAGAATTTCCAGTTCTGATAATTAAACGGATCACAGTCAGCACAGAGGAGTCAATTAGGTGTCTCCATCTCTGTTGACACCAAGGAAAGTCTCACTGTTTGGGTTTTGATGACAATGGTGCTTCCTCCCAGATATTTCAAGTGAAATCCTGTATCTGAACTGGGATTACAATTGGGGAGTAGAGTGGCTAGACTAGCAGGAGTGATAGGTTGAATCTCTTCTTTCCCTGTTATACACAGTTCATGACATAGTTCAGGCCCTGGTATCAAAGACAGTGGAAAGATAATGCTTTCCCTGAAGGTCTGACTATGGCCTAAATCTAATTGCTATTCCCATTTAGAGCAGATCCACAAATTCAATGGAATTTAGATAAGATCAGTAGGTTCATTGTAGTTGGAACTAATAGTTGGTTTCCTTGCTAGATCAGGAGAGAGAGGTATACAGCCCTCCAGATGTTGTTGGACAGCAGCTCCCAACATTATTCACCATTAGCTATGCTGGCAAAGGCAGTTAAGTGCAGTAGCCAACACTGGCTAGAGGGCTGCATGATACCCACTTGTGCCTTTGTTATAACCATCCCATTAATGTGAAAGGTTTTCTACTAGGAATGAAGGTCTTTAACATTGTGTTCATTACCTACATGTGGATTACTGAAACATTTGCCTCCATATTTTTTTGTCATGGTGATGGAAGAATTCAACATACTTATCTGCTACCTCCCTGAATCGCCCTATTCAGATTGGGCCCTGTGACCCTGTTGGTGACTCACGCAAGCATTATTGGAAAAACATGTTCATGCATGTATAGGCCAGGAGAAGATGAGAAAAGATGAAAGTGGGGCAAGAAAGGCAAAGGTCAGACAACATGGGCTGCAGGAATGAAGATCATTTTCCTGACTTCCCAGAGGTCCAAGAAGAGATAGCATTGTCTTCTTGCAGCCAGCTCCTTAGCCTCTCTGGCCACTGGTTATGGAGAGGGTTGTACACACAATTATTTAACAGGTAGGTTCAGCCCATGGGAAATGGGGAAAACATTATACTATGTTAGGCTTACACATCACAACTTAGGGGACTGTTTAACCTGGAGAAGATAAGTTGAGAGGTAACACAATAATCATTTTAAATATTTTAGAGGATGCCATATTGAAGATGGAGTCAACTTGTTTTTTGCTGCTCCAGAGACTAAATGTTCATCTGCACTGATGACTTAAGTCAGTGTGTAGTTGGATTACCCGTGTGGCGATGAAACACCACAAAGATCTGATTCTGCTTAACCCAGGGTAAGGCTTCCTTATTGTGACTTTGTCTTGGATTACACTAACTTGGGGGAAAGCCCAGATCTTAAGTTAGCGAGAAAGCTTGGCTTTCCCCCAGGTTAGGGACTTTCCTCCTTCCCCTTCCCACTCTCAGCTTCCTTGGCAAGATGGTGCTCTGGCTGATGTCAGTCAGAGAACTGAAAACTATGAAGATGTTGTGTCACGGCTGGGGACACTCATGACATAGGGCAGGTGGAAACCCCTAAGGTGGCTGCTCAGCTTTGCCTAAAGATATTTGATATATTTGGGCAGTTATTTGAGCCCTAAAACATAGAGCAATAGATTCAGACTACAGGAAAATGGATTCCACCTAAACATTAGGAAAAAAACTTTGTGATGATAAGAGTTGTTTGACAGTGGGATATACTGCCTTGGAATGCAGTGGAGTGTCCCTACCTGGAGATTTTAATCAGAGGCAAGATGATCATATGTCAGTAGTACTTCCATTATTCATTCCTGCATGGTAGGTAGGAGTTGAACAGGACCACACTTGGGTCTCTCCAAACTTTTTGTTTCTATTATTCTACATCTGGTGCAAACACTTGGCTTTTGTTTGCTCCATTGTGATATTTTAATCCCACTTGTGTAATGGTTGCTGTTGCTGTTTTTGCCGCTTTTAATGGTCTCATTGATTTTTATGTTTATTATTGTTGTTAATTACCATGAGCATGTTTTGTGGGAAAAGGAAGTGCAAATATTTATAATAAACACTTTTTCTGTTAGGTATACTTTTGTCAAGTTAATGGTATATTGATGTTTTGAACCTTTTGTTTCTCTTTCACATCATTTTTATTCTAATGTAGTTATATGGCTGCTTCTCAAGCAATGGTGCATTGCTGCTGTACTGTCATGGAAGTAGTATTTTGTAAATAGTAAGCCATAAAAACTCCTCAGTCAGTATACTGTCAGTTGGTGTTCCGAAATGTGTCTTCCTCCCTTATAGATTTTTACTAAAATGTATTCTCTAATGCAGTTTGGTACAAATAGAGGAAGCACCTAGGAAACCAGAATTTAGGAAATCAAACACTTTTTCTCCTTTTTCCTCTTTTGACCAGTTGTTTAGCTGTCAGCTGAGAAACTACCTTTTTCTTACTAGATCAAAGAAGTCAGTGTTTGTTTAAGAAATCCATCCTGAAATGCTTTAAAGACCTGGTTTTGTTTGTTTTCCCTCAGGCAAAATGTATGGGAAATAAATGATTTGAATTCAAGATGGAGTGTTCCAACATAAGCCTTTTTGCATTAGCATTGCTACTCAGTTGAGTACAGCAAATGTTATGGGGCAGGAAAGACAATCCCAGAAGCAACCAAAAAAAGAAAAAAAAGAAAAAGAAAAAGAAACAAGAACCAGAATTCATTATGATGAGCCCTGGAACTAGAAGTAATGCACCTGCCAAAGCAGATTGATGGCAGGCAGTCCACATAGATATTAAATATGATTTCTGCCCTCTCTCCACATTCATGTATCCCTATTTGGAATACAGAGGAGTATTGTGTGTTTCAGTATTTCTCGTTTCTGTGGTTCTCCCCACATTTTTGCTGCATTCAATGTTTACTGTGTATAAATGAGTCTGACACAGGTTCATTTCTGTCTGCTTTAAAAATGGAATTTTATTAAAAGTAATGGACCTTAATAATGAACTTTTCCAAATATTTATAGAATGATTTTAAATTTCATATGACTGCTGTGGTTGCATGATTTGTTGTATCCAAAGGATAGTTCTTCTGTTGTACTTTCTCATTGGGTCATGAAAAGAGCACCAAGCAATTCTGCTTTGTCTAAATTTTGCCCCTATGAGTAGAGTCAGTCAAAGATATTTTGGTACCTGCTGCAGAGAATAAAATGGGGGTATCCTTCTCATTCTAGGTTTATAAAAGCAAGCACTGAATCTTAACAGAAGGGCACAGGACAATGTTTTTCACTGTATTTTAAGGTGGCAGACTACTTGTGGGGGATGAAGGGCAGGTAACTGAGAACAGAGTTCTCCTGCCACCTGAGGTGAGAAATATCTTCTCCTGCCTCCAGATACAATCATCATCAATGCTGTGTCTTCCTCCACTCTGTGACCTCCTCTTCTTTTCTTGTGCCCTGAAGACTTAGAATCATAGAATAATAGAGTTGGAAGAGACCATATGGGCCATCCAGTCCAACCCCCTGTCATGCAGGAAAAGCACAAAGTACCCCTGACAGATGGCCATCCAGCCTCTGTCTAACAGCTTCCAAAGAAGGAGCTTCCACCACACTTCAGGACAAAGAGTTCCACTGCTGAAGAGCTCTTACAGTCAGGAAGTTATTCCTAAAGTTCATGTGGAATCACCTTTCCTGT
The DNA here is from genome assembly GCF_035594765.1 of Anolis carolinensis. Classification (NCBI taxonomy): domain Eukaryota; kingdom Metazoa; phylum Chordata; class Lepidosauria; order Squamata; family Anolidae; genus Anolis; species Anolis carolinensis. The sequence goes on from NC_085844.1 coordinate 172,953,271, forward strand.
AATTCGAACCCCTTGCTCCAAGTTCTAGTTTCCAGGGCAGCAGAAAACAAGCTTTCTCCCTCTTCCTTATAGCAGCCTTTCACATATTTATACATGGCTATCATGCTTCCTCTCAACCTTCTCTTCTTCAGGCTAAACATACCCAGATCTTTAAGTTGCTCTTCATAGAGCATGGTCTCCATACCTTTGATCATTTTAGTTGCCCTCCTCTGGACACCTTCCAGCTTGTCAATATCTCTTTTAAACTGTGGTACCCTGAATTGGACACAGTATTCCAGTTGTGATCTGACCAAGGTGGAATAGAGAAGCATTGTGACTTCCCGCAATCTACGGTAGTCACTATACTCCATTTGATGCAGTCCAAAACCCATTGGCTATTTTAGCTGATGCATCACACTTTCTGTTTGTTTGTTTATTTATTTACTATAATTATATCCCACTCTTCTCACCCTGAAGGGGACTCAGGGTGGCTCATGTCCAACTTGTTGTCTACGAAGACTCCAAGATCGTTTAGTTGTTCTACTCCAAAAGCTTCGTTTGTGCGGCACAAACTATGTTGAATTGGTTGAGACTCAATGATGAGATATTCATTCAAAAACTATTACACTATAGCACAATAGTGTAATAGTCCCTCCTGCAAAGACAAAGTTTTTGGAGTTTAATAAGCTTTCACCAAGTTTTTATGATAGAACCAATTAGGAAATGTCATTTATAACCCAGGAACAAAAATCATGGTGTAGAATATTAACTCTGGCTGGCTACTGAGGGGCAAATCTCTCTCCCCCTATTCTGATTGGGGTTTTCTGATGTTAATGTATTCTGGGAAATGTAGTTTAGGGCAGGGCCTTTGAATTCTCTGACACAGGGCTTCTTGCCTTCCCAAAATACATTCCCCAGAGTTCTGTGCTTCTTCCGAGCAACCCTGCTTTCCCCCTCCTTTCCCTCTCTTAATGGTGAGAGGCCCTTAATTTACAGAGGAATGAGAGACATTTTGGCTTTGCTTGCTTGTCATAATAATGAAGCTGGCTTTGGGAGGGAGCTTTCTAAGATATACAAAATGAAAATGTATTGAGTAAGTTTTGATTTAAAAGTTTTTGGCGCAGGCCACACCCATGTGTCAGATATCATGTAAGTACAAATCTAACAAATTTGATACAACTTACTGTTGTGACTCAACCTTTGCCTTTGTGTGACTCTGCTGTGCCTTTGTGTGATTCTGATGAGGATTCTGGGTTATATGTGCATAATGATGGGGTTCAACAGATTCAGGATGAATTTGAAGATGACTCTGATGCTGGGGATTATAGTGTCCAGGTGCAGAGTGTTCCTGCTGTGGGAAATGAAGAGCAGGGAGTTGTTCCCATGAGAAGAAATGATGATGTTGTTTCTGATGATGGATTTCAGGTGCAAGAAGCAGAAAGGGAGGGTAGCTCTTTGCTTCCGCCTGATAACACTAACGAGCTCAGTGGCCTTGACTCTGAGGCCGTGTCTCTCGATCCGGCTTCGAGACTGGAATTTAGAGGGTTGCGTAGAAGTTTTTGAATAGCTAATAAATGGGAGGTCAAAGGGCAAATGAATGCCTTTATGTCATGCTTTTAAAACAGTCTGCTGAAAGGGAGATCTCTGTCAATGCAACTTCATCGCTTGATCAAGAAGCAAGTCTGGTTTCCTGTACCAAGTTTGCTTTCCTGGATTCTCATGTGGATATATTCTGGTTGCTGGGACATTTGACTTCTATGAAAAGGACCTTGTTTCATGCCTATGTTTCTATGGACTTATTGCTTACAGCCTTGTTTTGTACCTATCTTTTGGAACTGAACTTTTACCTTTTTACAAACTATCTTTTGCCTATTTTCTAAATAAACTACAAAAGACTACTTTCTGTGTGTGACTTGGTGTCTTTAGCAAGGTGAAGTTAATCTGAGGTGTAACACTTACAACGAAATATGATTACAATACAATTAGTTATCCCTCTTAATTTGGTGTCATCTGACAACTTGATAAGTACGCTCTTTAAATCTTCATCCATGTCATTAATAAAAATGTTGAACAGTACTTCACTTCTTTCCAGGATGAAGTGGAACCATTGGTGAGCATCCTTAGTAGCATTCCTTAGCTCACATTTGACTAGTTTGTTTGCAATAAGATCATGGGGGACTCTGTTGAAAGCCTTGCTGAAATCAATATATGCTACATCCACAGTATTCCCTGCATCTACCAAGCTCGTAACTTTATCGAAAAAAGAGATAAGATTAGTCTGGCATGACTAATTTTTGAGAAATCCATGTTGACCTTTAATAATCATAGCATTACTAAGAGTACAGGCAATCTTTGAGGTTACAACCATACCTGAACCTCCATTCAGGTTCTGAGTGCATGTCTTTTCAGAATTGTTGTGGTGAGGACCTTCCCAGTGGGATAGTAGCAACATTTTTTACTTTTGGCCCTTTACTATCTGAGGTGGTCACCTCACTTTACCTAAAGGTCAAGCCAGCCTACAGGGCAGCCGACAAGCCTCATAAAGATTGTGCTGGGGTGTGTGTGTTTTAATCATATATGTTTCAATCTGGTTTGTTTTTATTTTTTTTTCATCACATTTTAGCTTTTTCATCTCTTGTGTTTTTAACTACATGTTTTTCAATTTTTTTAAGATTCTGGAAAAAACAAGGAAAAGGAGGAAAAAAAATAATAGCAACAATAATAGAAACAGCTCTGTTCCTTAAAAATTTTCCACTATTTCCTCCCCATCCTAAGGTTGGCATCTGAAGTGATGGGCTGTTACATTCTTCCTAATGAATACAAATTATTGCTAGAAGGAAGTAACTTTTCTTCTAGAACTTTCATAGGAACTCTTTGATAATTTTATCCAATTGTTCTTACTTGCTAGGAGGTTGCTGTCATTATTTGTCAAGATGTAGCCTATAGTGATGTGTATAAGTGAAGAACAATATTTTATAAACATTGCATCATAACATGAAATCAATTAAATAAATTACTATTTTCAACTATGAGGTACTCCTGCAAATGCTAAAATTTCATACAAACCTGGATGAAGTCAGTATGAACAAAAGATGTACCAGTGAACAATTTAGTGTCATGTTTTGAACTAAGAGCCATTTCTGAACTTGGTACAGAGATAACCCAATGTACAGTGTCTCGAGGTTACCCGTATATGCAATATCAGTTCTAGGTATGGGTGCAACTAACAGAAGAGACAAAACTGATAATAGGCATTCCTGGTCATTGCATCTGTATATGAGTGGCCATTCAGGCCCCATCTACATTGCCATTTAATGCAGTTTGATTTGCACTATAATGGTCAATGAAGACTCATATAATGCAGATCGAACTGGATTATATGAGTCTGTATTGCAATATAATCCAGTTCAGTGCAGTTAAACTGCATTCTAATACTGCTTTATATGGCAGTGTAGATGGGACCTTAGAGTGATGAATCTAGAAACGCAATATTTCTGAGGGAGTGAAACCCCACTGAGGACAAATTGACACACCACACAAACCAGGTTAGGACCCTTGACAGTGAAACACATATGCACACATACATCTTTAAAAATAACACCATCCTCATTGTCTTTCATTCAGACACACAACTGCTTTAATACATATGAGACCATAATTTTAGCACTGAGCCTTTTATGACTTTGCTGAATACCAGTGTGGCTAACAACATTGCTTTGCGTCTGTAAAGCCACAGCTAGACCCCTAACAATAACACTTCTGTTTTATGGAACCTTTGAGTCTGTATGACTGCACATTCAGAGATGTTTAGGATTCCTCGTGTATAGAGAAATGTGTGGATAAGTATTTATGTATGTAGTTCTTATCACACATGCCAAAGTATCAACCAGGGATTTGCCCAAGTTTGGTTCAGTTTCATCTGAGTGCCTAGCTACTCAGTTCTTCTTATCAGTGCTCTGTATCATTCAGTGCTACCTAGAATAATAGAATCATAGAGCTGGAAGATACCTCATGGGCCATCCAGTCTAACCCCCTGCCAAGAAAAATTGCATTTAAAGCATTCCCGACAGATGGCCATCCAGCCTCTGTTTAAAAGGCTTTAAAAACCTTGTTAAAGTTTTTCTTTCCTCCCTAGGTAAGTTGCTTATTTTTATGCCATTTGAGTGTTTATAATTCTGTAATACAGTGTATTTCTTTCTTTTTTTCTGTTGTAGGTGCAATTACAGCCTGGAAACTGGAAAACTTGGCAGTATACTATCCCTTCTTAGTCACAGTTTTTAGATGTCAATTTAAACCTTTAGCTGCTACAGAGGGTCAGTTCAGTGGAACAGTAGGATCCATTACTTGAGTTTTAATGGATTTTTCCTCAGAACAGCTGATGTAACATTGCAGAGGGCTGCTAATTCTTTTTTCCTCTTTGTACAGCAGAGCATTACTGACCTTAATGATCACAGGTCTCAGTTAAGCCTGCCCATCCTGAGCAAGAGAAATATCACCATGTAGAAGTATGGTTGTTTGGGAAAAACATTCAGCTCCATCTGAAGTTGTTAGCTGGATATCAGCTGTTACCACATTGTATTTCTTGAAGTTTTGACATGCACAGTTCATACTGCCTGAACAGCCAAAACAGCTTTTTGTGACATTTAAAACTTCTTTTTTTGTGCATATGGCTTTACATACTTTCCATTGTTTAGGGTTCAGTACCTGGGGAATTATAGATACATTGGGTATATAGGGCTGGGCCTGCTCACTAAACCATCATTTATTTCTTCTTTCTACGGTTATTTTATGGTCAAGGGATGAACAGCTTGCTTTCTCTCTCTCTCTCTCTTTCTCTCTCTCTCTCTCTCATTTCATGTGTTGTGCTTTACTGTGGTGAGATAGTGCTTATGACTAAGCAGCTGTGTTTAGCAGCAGGTAGCAGTTCCATTTTGTTTGTGCAACCATCATCTTGCTATGATTTAAGGCAAAGTTGGGGATCTTGTCATGACTTCAGAGTATTCTTACACCACCAGATTTTCGTCAGTTTTCTGAGTCACACGTTTGTTTGGTTGGTTGCCTCAAACTGCCCTTGTTTCTTTGCTTTCTCCACTCTCTAACAGATCTGGCTTGGAGAGGGCTATAAAGGAAGGAAAATGTGTAAGGGGGTAGTGTTAGTTATGTGTTTCACAAATGAAGAAAAAAGAATGACTATCTAAAGGCTATAGAGCGATTAAGACTGAGGTCTAAAATTGTGTCGCTGTTCCTAAGAGGCCCCGTTTTAAGGTTTCTGCAAGCAGCCTCTTTATATCATTTATATTCTGTACATCTATTATGTTATGGACAGCTTTTTTTCTTTCTTTTCCAGTGACCAAGCAGTGACTTGGGTCATGCACTTTTTGTGATTTTAGCACCTCTATTTATGAGATAAGAGGAAATGCTGAACATTTTGTTTTGCTTTTCCATTCCCTTGAATCTGTTCATCATGGACCTGTTGTTTTTACTAAGCATTGTTGATTTAGATTGTGCCTCTCCCGTGTTTTCTCTAATTCTCACTTTTTTTGCTTCTCTGCCCTTGTTTATGCTATTGCTGAAGTGAGATTTGCTGGTGACATGACCACCTTTGGTCTAGCCAACACCTCCTGTCACTCCATCAGCAATTTTCAATAATTTCAAAGTTACCTTACTGGAAAATAATAGTTCTGGAGGCTCTGCCTTGCCATCTTTTGTCTGGATTTTGACCTTCTTACTGAGTAGGTCATTGGGGCTTGAGGAATAATAGAAACATGCTAAAGGAAGTGCTATTGTCTGATGATGTGGTGTCAGGTTGCATTTAGCACTTATTACTGTGCCCATTTGAGCTACTATAGCTGAACAGTGTTCAATGGTAAAGATGCATTGTGGAAGATATTATCCAATACTTGGCAAACATTAAGTACAAAAGTAGTAGTCCCATGACACCTGTCACTTGCTTTCCTGAAGCCTTTCTTCTTGCATAAGCTAATTGGCAGGGGTTTCTCATTCTTCTTCCTGTTTTCAAAATTGCAAGGCATTCCTCCTATGTGCTATGTGTTGATTATGAACAAAAATAGGTAATAATTTTCCATGGGTGGCAGTAACAGAGAGGAAATCAATTTGTGCCAGTGTGTTCAGTTAAAAAAATGGGAGTTCTCGGCATTTACTTTTGGTACACTGCTAATTAAGTGCAGACAATGAACATTACAGAAGTATTAGTGTGAGCACTGAGAAATGGTTCATCATAGAGCACGTCTCTTGGTCTAGGTGTATCAGAGGAAACGTCATTTGGCCCAGTACACCAGATGCTGGCAGAATGATGAGTAGCATTAGTCATCATTGTCTTTGGACAAATAGCCAACTGTTTCATGTTGTAGAAGCAACTGGAAATATGCAGCCCATGCAGTTTATGTGGAGGGCACCTCCTGTTTATCCCAGTCAAAAGGAAATAAACTCTTTGTGTGGAAATGGTACCATTTTAGAAAGTCAAATTTTCCTCTGTGAAGGACCTTCCTTTTCTTCCACTACTGTCACAGGAACATCTGGTGGAAACAAAGGAGGTTCTCGGTAGTTGCTCTCAAACTCTGCAACTTCTTTCTTGGAGAGGTTAGACTGGCCCCCTCCTTCCTATCTCTCCATAGGCAGGTTAGCATTTAAACAAAAAAAAAATCAACAAACTTTTGATCTCTGTTTGAGGGGCCTGGCCCTTTCACAACTGTGCTACATTATCTATCTATGTTTTGTTTATTTGTTGTATTCAATAGTTTTTGAATTGTATGGATAGTTTAATATTTTTAATTCTTGTTCTTGGTACATGTTAAACTATATTTCGTTACATTGTCTTAGTCCCAGATTGGGGTAAAAGGTGTAATATTAGCAATCTCTGTCATCACCATGGCACCAGTTCACTTTGCCACATTTGATTTTTCATTATGAGTAGCTAGTGTTCTCAAGCCTGAGGCTGGATCTATACTGCCATATAATACAGTTTCTGAATCCAAATTATCTGCTTTGAACTGGATTAAATGTGTCTACAGTATAGATGGGGCCTGAATCACATATACTGTACTTAAAGGAAGAAACATGTGTTCACCATCTTATGTCAAATAGAGATCGAGTGCTTGTTTTGCCTATAAGTGCACCAGCTGCTTGTTTACTGTGACATTTTAGTCAATGTGTGTTTACTGCGCAATTTGTGTGGTCTGAGATGACCTGCCCACCCCATGTCTTTCCCTTATACTAGGAGGCAGAGATAAGATGTGGGTAATAATCAGAAATTTGCTAACATTACTATGAAGTTGGGAATGTTCTGGAACATGGAGAGCCATATCGTTTTAGAGATGGAACGTATAGCCATCTCTAAAATGAGATGCTATACCTGATATTTTGGATGTCTGCAACTGATGTTGTCTAATTCTTGGTAATTTTAGGGCAATTTTGATCATATTTCTGGCTATAGGGACATACCCAAATGGTCTTTTCAAATATGCTTGGAGAACTTCATAAAAAGAGGGGGTATTTATTTAGACAAAAATGTTTTGGATGATTTTGGGGATGGGATACTGTGGATTTTGCAGAGATTCAGTGAGATGCACTGATTCTAGCAAAAGACTTCCTGCAACATGTGAACTGCACAATTCCCTCCCCAATACAATCCTACTCATCCTCACTTTGAATAATTTGGAGTAAAAATAAACTCCCTTTGACAATAATGGGAATTACCCCCAAGTACTAGTACATCCTTCATACATCCATACTGGGAACAGCTACTATGTGAACAAATGATAAACACTAGGCTTGCTCAAATAATTCGTTTTCCCTGTTAACCGTTATTAATTCGTTATTTTCGTTTGTTTTGAAGCAATATACGGCATTGGTTGTCCACACGTCTGGATATCGCGGTTTCGAATCGCGAGAGGCCGTTTTTCGTTATGTCGTCGTTTTTTTCGTTAGGAAAAAAAAGCTTTTGCAAATCACCCAAACTCCCACCATTCAGGCCCTTTCCTTTTGCCCCTCAGCAAAAGGGGCGTCACGGGCTCAGCCAATGGGAGGGGGCGAGGGGGAAGGAGGCCGAGGAGGAGGAGGAAGACGGAGGGGGAAAATGGCCGCCGCCGCCTCGCCTCAGCTCAGGCCTGATACTCAGAGGTTTTGACGTCTGTGCGAAGCTAGGCAAGTGGGGTTTATATATCTGTGGAAGGTCCAGGGTGGGAGAAAGAACTCTTGTCTGTGGGAGGCAAGTGTGAATGTTGCAATTGGTCACCTTGATTAGCATTGAATAGCCTTGCAGCTTCAAAGCCTGGCTGCTTCCTACCTGGGGGAATCCTTTGTTGGGAGGTATTAGCTGGCCCTGATTGTTTCCTGTCTGGAATTCCCATTTTCTGGGTGTTGTTCTTTTACTGTCCTGATTTTAGCTTTTCTGTAGCTAAAAATGCATATAAAATTGATTCTATAGGGAGGGTAAATGATTGGATTTCAACTCCTACAGCTTAGCTTTCTCTGCCAATAATGGTACCATATCAAACTAAACCTCCCAAGATTCTGTAGCAGTGAGCCATTTTGGATATTGTAAGGGATTTTATTATTATTATTATTATTATTATTATTATTATTATTATTATTAGACCTTGCTCCCAGGAAGGTGCCTTCGCTGTGGCTCCCAACTTATCTATCTACCTTTCCACATATTCTCCACATTGTGTGTATGTGTATGTATATTATATAAACATGAGCCCCGATGGCGAAGTGTGTTAAAGCACTGAGCTGCTGAACTTGCAGACCGAAAGGTCCCAGGTTCAAATCCCGGGAGCAGAGTGAGGGCCCGCTGTTAGCTCCAGCTTCTGCCAACCTAGCAGCTTGAAAACATGCCAATGTGAGTAGATCAATAGGTGGCGGGAAGGTAATGGCACTCCATGTAGTCATGCCGGCCACATGACCTTGGAGGTGTCTATGGACAACACTGGCTCTTGGGCTTAGAAATGGAGATGAGCACCAACCCCCAGAGTCAGACATGATTGAACTTAACGTCAAGGGATACCTTTACCTTTACCTATACACACACACACACACATTATGCAGGGACTATATATATATACACAGTATATATCACACACACACCAATTTAACAAAGTTTCAGCCACAAAAACAAAGTTTCTGAAGTAGAACAATGACTTTCACAGTAAAGACAACCCAATTTAACAGGAAATAAGACTTTCAAACCAGGAACAGATTTCTGCAATTATTAAAAAATGGTTTATTATAAAAGCTATGAAAATTCGCCAAAAATCAGAGGATAAGGGAAACGTTCCAAATTTTGGTGAGCTATCAGTGTTAAATGTGTTCTACCACTGTACCAAGTTGGAAGAAGATCACTCAAAAAATGAGGGTGGGAGAGTCCTGTAAATTCCTCTCCCTCTGTGCTGTTTTTGGGAATTGCGCATGCGCGTCCGCCATTAACGAATTAATTTAGAAAATAACGAATTTTCGTTAATTTCGAATTTTTTGGGGGGCCAAATTCGGAAATACCATCAGAAACGAAAAGCTGCCCCCCTCTAGTTTTGAAACGAGTTTAGAATCAAATTTTTCGTGGATCGATCAAGCCTAATAAACACTGTGTTTACAAAGGTGACTGTAACTACTGATGGGTTGGAGTCGGGCTATGGGGAAGGTATTGTATCTCTCAGAATACCCTAAATGGTACAGGGAATCAGTGACTCCAAGAGTATTTTCACCAACTTGTGTCTGTCACTTACACTAACATGTTCAATTTTACTTGGAAAAACCAGTCAGACAATGGTAAAATTATGATCCTATACATAGTTGACGAACAGAGACAACTGATTTCTAGAACACTGAATCCTTAACATGGTGCCCTCAGAATGTTTTGGGCCACAACTCACATGAAGCAAAGATTTCAGGAATTTGATGTGAATTCCTTGGTATTGTCTGTGTCTTATATTTAAAGAATTTCTTGTCTCTGCTTGTGTGACAAAGACAAGACTGAAGACTGTCCTTGATTATGTCAATATTTTGATTGAAACAATTATGAGGTACATGTTAGCAAGAGAAAAAAATCAAACTAATTCATCCTAAAGACCTTGGGGATCTCAGAGAGTTTTGTTAATGCAAGCTATGCACTCTTTTTTCCTTGTAAGTGCTATCAACTTATTTCCACTTCCAAGGGATATAAACCCTGAGAGTACTTGTGGAACATTGCCCATCTTTTAATGATCACATCAGAACCTTTGCCAGGCTGACATTTGATTATCTCAGAACAGTGTAACGGTGCATTAGCGCCTCTCCCAAATGCATGTTGGAAGGCTTATCATTGTCTTTGCAACACCCTAGCTGTATTACTGCAAGCCTCTCTGGAGGTTTTCCAGAAGGGAGAATTCAGCTACCATATATACTCTTGCATAAGTTGACCTCACATATAAGTTGAATGCAGGCTTGGGGGTCAAAAATATGGAATTTATATTAATTATGGATATATTAACTATGGGTCATTATGCAGAGAGGAGAAAGCACCATAGAATCACAGAATCATAGAATAGTAGAGTTGGAAGAGACCTCATGGGCCATCTAGTCCAACCCCCCCACTAAGAAGCAGGAAATCGCATTCAAAGCACCCCGAACATATGGCCATCCAGCCTCTGCTTAAAAGCCTCCAAAGAAGGAGCCTCCACCACAGTCCGGGGCAGAGAGTTCCACTGCCGAACAGCCCTCACAGTGAGGAAGTTCTTCCTGATGTTCAGGTGGAATCTCCTTTCCTGTAGTTTGAAGCCATTGTTCCGTGTCCTAGTCTGCAGGGCAGCAGAAAACAAGCTTGCTCCCTCCTCCCTATGACTTCCCCTCACATACTTATACATGACTATCATGTCTCCTCTCAGCCTTCTCTTTTGCAGGCTAAACATGCCCAGCTCTTTAAGCCGATCCTCATAGGACTTGTTCTCCAGACCCTTAATCATTTTAGTCGCCCTCCTCTTGACGCTTTCCAGCTTGTCAACATCTCCCTTCTACTGTGGTGCCCAAAATTGGACACAGTATTCCAGGTGTGGTCTGACCAAGGCAGAGTAGAGGGGGAGCATGTCTTCCCTGGATCTAGATGCTATACCCCTATTTATGCAGGCCAGAATCCCATTGGCTTTTTTTAGCTGTCGCATCACATTGTTGGCTCATGTTTAACTTGTTGTCCACGAGGACTCCAAGGTCTTTTTCGCACACACTGCTGTCAAGCCAGGCATCGTCCCCCATTCTGTATCTTTGCATTCCATTTTTTCTGCCGAAGTGAAGTATCTTGCATTTGTCCCTGTTGAACTTCATTTTGTTAGTTTCGGCCCATCTCTCTAGTCTGTCAAGATTGTTTTGAATTCTACTCCTGTCTTCTGGAGTGTTAGCTATCCCTCCCAGTTTGGTGTAATCTGCAAACTTGATGATCCCTTCTAACCCTTTGTCTAAGTCGTTAATAAAGATGTTGAACAGAACCGGGCCCAGGATGGAGCCCTGCGGCACTCCACTTGTCACTTCTTTCCATGATGAAGACGACACATTGGTGAGCACCCTTTGGGTTCGTTCGCTTAGCCAATTACAGATCCACCATGCTACCTCAGGGGTCAGCCGCCCCTTGGCTGCCAGCATTTCCCCACCCAGGCATTCAAAATGACCATAGGTGGTGCCTTAGCAAAGAAAGTAGAGGTCGTTGGTGTTTCTTTTATGTTCTCCTGGGACAGTGATGGCGAATGTATGGCACATATGCCAGAAGGGGCACACAGCGTCCTCTCTTCTGGCACATGAGCCATCGCTGCCCCTTGCATCCCCTCTTGCTTGCTCTCCTGCTTGCTCACTCCCTTGCTTGCTCACCTTTTGCTTGCTGCCTGTGGACTCCCCATCTCCCACTTAGGGTTAATGTTTTGACTAAAATATCTAGATTTATATATGAGTAAGTAACTATTTCTTGGTGCAACTTAGGCATTTATCAAAATCTTCTTGTATTTACATCATGGTATCTTGTGCCTATTCTTCTCAAAGTGGCTGTGTGACACAGCAGATTATTGCTTTGGATCACAACTACAGTGAGCACAGTAGTATCAACCAAGTCCCCAATGGGTAGATGAGTGTAATACAAAATATATCTCCTTCTATGCCATATCATGCTTGATGTTTTAGGGTAGAATACAGCCATTGATGGACTAGGGTCCCATCTATACTGACTATTTAATGTAGCTTCCAAATGCATGCCACCAATGCACACTGCAGTGTGGGTTAAAGAGGTTATAGCACATTAAAGAAAGTTGCAGGAAAGTCCAGGATCAGCCTTTAATGAGCTGCAGCAGATCCCAATATATCTCAGATCATAGGGCAAAATTAATTCTACAGAATGCAAAGAGTATTGTAACAACAACAACAACAACTTTATTTTTATACCCCACCACCATCTCTCTGAAGGGACTCGGGGGGGGGGGGGCTTACATATAGGACAAAATGCCCACAAACACAAATATGAAATAGTCCATCAAAGCAAAAGCACAATTAAAATAAAAACCTAGTTAATATAACAATCCGGATAAAAGCACAATTCACTAAAACATAAGATTATAAAACTCAATTAAAACAATACTCAACAAAGCCAATTGTAGATACCCACCCTTGCTGAAGCACTTTGTAGAATTTGGGACATGGGATGAAGGGGCTGCTGAAAAATGACCCAAGGACATGGCTGGCTAACAGGTGGCTAATTGATCTCCTGGGATGGGTAATTGATTACCTCCACTCCTAAATGTATCCCCACCCCCCTTTTCACCTCCTATGTCACTGGAACATTGATGCCCATCCCTCCTGGAAATTTGGAGGGTGGGCACAGAGCATTTTGAAGACAGTTCTGTGGTACATATCATCACCTTGCTGGACTCAAACCATTTCCAGACCAGACCAGTTAACGTAATCACCTGCACATCAAAACGAGTTCCTCCCAAATTAGTTCCAAACTGACCTAAATAGACAGTGTAGATATGCCCTGAAAGGTGCTTTCCCACAAGTGAAGGTGGGGGAAATTGCCATCATAGGACCTCTATGAAGTACTACTGCCATTTCTCTCATGCATCATTGAGGATTCAGCCTCACCTGCACATTATCCAAGCAAATCACAAATATACATACAATGCAAGGTGGAAATATTTCTTACAAAATTATTTTTGCCTAATAGGATGCCAGCCATGCATTTTGAGTTTTCACTTCTGGCACAGAATAACTCCTGTACTTTGTTTAGTCTTCAAAAACCATGGTAATCTTACCTGTGAGAATGAAATGTCCAAAGATCTTGATATCTGATTTTCTTTACAAGTACTCCAAAAAGCTTTCTGGCTTAAGAAAGAAGTGACTGGTACAAAGTAATCCACGGTTCTTTATGAAGCAACCCTTATGTGTGTTACTTGCACACAGGTGAGAGTGTCTGAACTATCGTATAGAGAAGTGGTTCTCAGCCTGTGGGTCCCCAGATGTTTTGGCCTTCAACTCCCAGAAATCCTAACAGCTGGTAAACTGGCTGGGGTTTTTGGGAGCTGCAGACCAAAACACCTGGGGACCCAAAGGTTGAAAACCACTGGTATAGAGTTTTATTGATATGATGATATTGATATGATGCTTCACCATGAGAAGGCATGAACAGGAAGAACTGTGATCTAAACTAAATTGTTAGACTAACAATGTTAGTCCTAACTAAAGTATACCTGACCCATTAAATCAATGAAATTTACATATATTATCATGATTGATTGATTGATCTACTCTGGTGGGAACAAACATTTTACATACTTAGGTCTTGGGTGTACCTAATGTATGTGTGTATTTAGTCAGCTGACTGCTAGCCAGGCTTAGACAGCTAGCAATATTCCTTTCCCACTAGAAATTACATTAAATACAGCTTTACAGCAGGCAGTCATGTCTGAAATTATTGAAAAAAGATAACGAGTATATTGCATTCTAATCTAATTATCTAAATCATTTAAATTATGTATAAGGGCTGCTTCAAGTCTTTGTTCTGAAAGATCTTTATAGACTGCACATAATTTAGTACTAACACAGTCAAGACTCAGAGGGATCTTAAACGGTTTTCTTTTCCTTCTTCTCCTTTCTTTTTATGTTTTGCAAAATAAAAGAAGTTCCACTAATTGACAGTTTAATAGTTCCTATAACTGTTGATTCTTAACCTTATTCCAAATAGGATTTGAATAAAGAGAACAATTCAGTCCAATTTTATATGCAGTAAGTTTCAAAGCTACCATAGTAACAAGTTTTTACAAAAACTGAACATGCTTTACTTGTAAGGGCAAACTTTGATCTTCATGGACTTTACCTGAGATGCAGGCAGAGACCAGATGCTTCTAGGAGAATTTATTCCTCTTTTTTTGCTTGGCATAGAAACCAGATTTCCTCTTTAAGTGTTGGTTACTGTATATGCTAAATACTTCTAGTAGGACTCAAGATGTTTTCAATATTATATATTAATCAAGGACCTTATCCCACGATCCCTCCCCTACTGCTTTCAAACAATTTTCATCTATTTAGGAAACTGAAAGCAATGGAGCCCACCCTACGACACAGGGGGACTTCCTGTGCACCAAACTCCATTATGTAAATGTTTAAAATAGTCTCAAAAAAGGGAGAGGGGAGAAAATGATCAGAGATCATCTCAGGAATCTTGGATGCATAATATTCCATTTCTACAGTGCCGGAAATACATGGAATGGGATCTGACAGATTTGCCCATGTTGAATCGTTTCAGTGATGTGGAGGAATGGACATTCCTCACCACTTTGCTTCCACTGCAGTTTCTCCTTAATAGTAATCTAGGCAAAGTGCAGCGAATTTTCAAGTGCTGGAAGATTTGGTGTCCTAACACTTTGGTTTTTAAAGAAGCAGTTCTAAGTAGGCAGATTTAATACTCCTGCTTCCTTCCAGTAAGTCAAAGGAGTTTTGCATGAAATTTGCTTGTCTATTTGGGGGCTAAAGTCTAGGACTTTCTTAGGATGCATCTGCATTGCAGAATTAATGCAATTTGACACCACTTTTAGTTGCCTTGGCTCAGTACTTATGCAATCCTGGGAGTTGTAGTTTAGTGAAGCACCAGCATTCTTTGGCAGAGAAGGCTGAAGACCTTGAAAACTACTGCCCCCATACGAGTAAAAGTGGTGTCAGATTGCATTAATTCCTGTGTATAAGGACTTTGTAATCATGTAGAATGCACCTATACTGTAAGCATGTGTGTTGTCTGATAACACTGGGAATACCAATATTCAGTGTATGGCATCCTAGGATTTGTAGTTTGGAGAGGCGTCAGCCCTCTTTGGCAGAGAAGGCTAAAGAGCTTGTAGAGCTTGTAGAATTACAACTCCCAGGATTCCATAGCATTGAGCCAGGTCAATTAAAGTTATGTCAAGCTGCATTCATTTTACGGCTGTTGTTCTTAACCTGGGTCCCCTAGATGTTTTTGGCCTTCAACTCCCAGAAATCCTAACAGCTTGTAAAACTGGCTGGGATTTCTGGGAGCTGTAGGCCAAAAATATCTGGGGACCCCAGGTGGAGAACCACTCTTCTACAGCATCAATTTACCCAAGGAAGCTGAGGCAGGATGAACAGGAGAGGCTCCTTGAGGGCAGGATTGCCTATTTCTCTAGTTTTCTTTTAATTGCTGGAAGATTTGGTGTCCGAACACATTGGTTTTTAAAGATAATAATAAAGATGATAATGACCCAAATAAAGATTTAGATTGACATTGGTTTTTAAATAAGCAGTTTTAAGCAGGCAGCAATTATAATGCACATTTTTGGGCCAAATTTCAAAGAGTGCACTTTTTGCAGCTGCGCATTACCTTTGCCAGCAATTATTCTTTCATGGTTTCAGGGTTTTGAAAATTGCGGATTGCTTTATATCAGAAGGTGTACTAGAAGTATCATATCAATATGGGTCTATCACAGGCTAGCCTCAAGTAGTTACCTAGAAGATGTTGCCTTAAAATTTTGTTACTGTGTTATTGAAACCTAATGCAGTTTGACACAACTTTAACTGCCATAGCTCAATGCTATGGAATCATGGATGTTGTAGTTTTACAACACCTTTCATCTTTTCTGCCAAAGAGTGCTGGTGCCTCACCAAACTACCACTCCAAGGAATACATAGTATTGAGCCATGGCACTTAAAGTGGTGTTAAACTGCATTTATTCTATGTTGTGGATGAATCCCTAGTTAGCTTCTAGGTGTGTCATTTTAGATGTAATGTTGGATCATAGTGACGTCTTTGGTGACTGATGTCTTTTATGTCATGGGGCATCATCTTTTAAGCTGAATCTTTAAGAAGTTAGCCAAGGTGCTGATCCCTCTTTCTCAAATATATGCAGTTCAGACAAAAAGGCAGCATAGATTCATTGTGTCACTGACATGGCAGTGCCCAGCTGCCACAGTGTAGTTAAGTGGATACATAAGAAAAGTGTTAGACCTTGTGAACACTGATGATCATCAGAATACACAGTACTGAACTGGCTGGATCAATGCCATTGCTTCAGTGATCTGACCCCATGTTTGGCAGCTTCATATGTTCAGAAATATGCGAAACAACAGCCATCCCTCCTCTTTCTTTGTTAACAGTTTCTGGAGAACATTTCTTGTTTTATGGTTGCTTGAACATGCAGATAAAGATGGGAACTGAATGCCAGCCAAACTGTGTGGGCAGACGGCAGCCAATCTGTAAACAATAGGAACTGCCTTCTGTAGATCAACCAACACTCTGGTGATCTGGATTAAAGCCTGTGGAGCTACTAAGCTAACTCTGCTTTTGTTTGATTCGCAGCATACATTCATCTACCCAAGTGCTTATCCGTCTTGTAGAACTGAAATGCTGGCTGACCTGGCTTTCCTCACACTCTGCTTTGTCCACACAGGGAAGGGGCAGGAGCACTTTGAAAAGCCAAGTGAGTTTCAGCCAGGCTTTGAAGCAGTCAGAAACATTATGTGATAAACTACAACCCCCAGAATAAATCAACTAGCAAGCCTCACTTTTCAAAACTGCCAGATACTGAACCAAACCTTTGACCAATGCAGTGAGGAAGGAAAAAATATTATATCATCTAAATCTATCTTGAGTTTTGGGAAACCCTGACAAGGAGATAGTTAAAAAATGTTTGCATGAATGGATCTATATGTGCTTATGTTATGTAAATCAGTAATTTTGACACTGAGAAGTAACCATACAAAATTCTTAGTAGTGTGTGTGGTGTGTATGTGTGCATTAGATTGACAGTGAAAGAGAGAGAGAGAGAGAGAGAGAGAGGGGGGGGGGAACAGTTCTAGGGAGTGAAGGTGAAGGGTAAATGTGATCAAAAGAACACTAGCTGGGCCTAAATATTTGAAAGCCACCAGATCCTGCTTGATCCTGGAAACTAAGCAGTGTCAGCCCTGATTAGTAAGAGACTGGCCATGAATACCTGATTATTAATTATTCTTCTATTTTTTGGAAAAATCAATATCTATAAGACTACAAATGTCTTTATTCCTATGTACTTTTAGTTAATTTAAAAAGTTTAAATACATAAATAGCCTTGTAAATTCAAAACCACTGTATAGGGACAAGTACTTTCTACAATTAGTGAATAATATGTTTGCCAGTAATAGGCTGCTGCTCTTCTAACACAGATTTTCACATATCTATTTTCTTTTTCCTGAAGCAATGCCCATTAGAATTGAAGAATTTGCACCCTTGTCTTCCACTTGAGGTTTACCCATAAAAACTGGAGAATCAGGGTCAATCCCTGAGATCTGGTAACACTACTTGTAAACGACAGTGCAAATACAGTATTATTCTTTATAACATGAAGGATATTATGCAGGAAGCCATGAATAATAGTGACTCCTATTGAAATGAATGGCTTGAATTGCAAATTACTATAAAGTCGTGTTAGGGGACCTTGAAAATTCCTGGAGATGACACATTTTGATGGGTCTTGTAGGACTGCACCCCACGCAAGCAAACACACATAAACTGGGAAAGGGACTTGCTTTTTGCACCCAGGCAGAGAATGTAACTTGGAGCCCACTACTGATGTCAGAGTGGGCCACCGATGACACACCCCATGCAAGCAAACACCCAGGCAGAGAATGTAACTTGGCAGACTCTTTGTTTTACCCAGACCCACACAAACACATGCAAAATGAGGAGGGCACGCTTGACGTTTGAATGCCCTGGCCCCCGCCTATGGTTATAGCCTATGCTATTGAATTTTAAAAAATGCATCACACTCTTCTCCCTCTCGGCCCCAACCCACACCTTTCTTATCAAAAATAAAACTTTTCATTAGTTAACTTCTCCTATTTTTTTATTTTTAAAACTTTAAAAGGAAAAAAAAGGACCCTCTCGTCCTTTCCCATTCCAACATCCGTTTTTCTTCAATGGCTGCCCGGACCCCAAGGCTAGGCAGGCACTCAGGCAGCAATGGCGTTGCGCTACAAGGCGCTGCAAGGCTATGTTGCAGCAGAAATAGTCACCCACCACACCCACACAGCACAGCCAGCCAGCCTTAACCTGCCTCTCCAACACCCCGATGCAAATGCAGACTCGTGGCGCTCCAGAGGCGCTTTTCAAAGAGGCACATACGGAGGGATGTGGAGGATGTACAAACCCTTTCCCTTACATGAACGTGCACTGCAATTGGTCAGGGAGGCAAGCCCAAGCTAGGCTTCACTTCCCTCCAAAACAAGTTTGTTTGCATTAAAAAATGGCTTTATTTATTACCGATAGTTGGAACCTCATTCGTAAGTAGGAATAAATACAATTTTTTTAACAATTACCGAGATTTACGGTATTTTCACCCATGCCTATTGAATATAATATATGAATACCCTTTAAAGTACATTCCTCCTCTACTCCTCTCATGACAGACAACATGCATTAGGGTTCATTTCTACTGTGGCAGCTGAAAAAAATGGTGGATATGCTAGAATTTATTTTTTGAGGTGCTCTCATCTTTCTAAGTTGATGTGAGCACTTTCACTGAAAGACAAAGGAATCTGTTCCTTTCATTCCCCTCCAATGATAACTGACTGCAAACTGTTTTTGCATTTTGAACTCAGTGTGTAGCAACTAAAGCAAGCTTTGGATAAAGAGGAAACATAGCAAGAAGGGAGACAAAATGGGACATTTTTAAAAAGCAGCTAA
This sequence comes from Anolis carolinensis, assembly GCF_035594765.1. NCBI lineage: Eukaryota > Metazoa > Chordata > Lepidosauria > Squamata > Anolidae > Anolis > Anolis carolinensis. Next base: position 172,972,442 of record NC_085844.1, read on the forward strand.
AAATAGAGTGTTTATTGGGACTGTCTATGATGGGACAGGTTTGACATCTTGGAACTAGCTGTTTTCAGCTCTGAGTCAAGTCCCTTTGGGTTCTAAAGTAGTCTGAATATCTCAAAAGTTGGGATATTCACACGCCATATCCTAGGTGCATATAACTAATGTACCTAACATGTACCTAACAAGTGTAAATCCTTAATGATTCATATCTTTGCTTTCCTCATTCAATAGAGACCTTAGGTAATCTAGAATGGAACTAGGATTGTATTGGAAGAAACTGAACCACTATTTGAAACTTAAAGATGAGATGACAAAAGGAAGTCATTTATTCATTTTTCAAAAAGATTGCATATCTTTTCCACCTTGGGGAATCCAAAGTATTAAGTAGGCATCTTGTTTACCAATGTGTCTTTCATTTCAGCTCACTGAGCAATTTATATATCAGTAAATGATGTCATGACAGCCACTGTCAAGAGATTTATTTATTTTTAAAAATTAAACTGAGTGACAGAGAAAGAGACTCCATTATCTCCCTCCTTTCCCATCCTTTAGGGAGATGTTATTATTCAGCCTCCTCCATCAGTGTGGTAAAATGAAATAAAAGCATAGAAGGAACTAAAATATTGAGTTGCATCTCAATAGGCTTTTTTATAGCTAAATCATAGCCCTGTCATGTTGCTTCTGAATGGGCACTAATTAATGTTTCCCTTAGTTTGTATTCAGTTCTGATCTGTTCAAGGAGCAGTAAGGAAAACCTGGGCTTGATCACAAGGAGACATTTGTTAGCATGACAGCATCCATCTTATGTTTGCAGATATTACTCCACCTGCCCTGGATGGATGGAGGGAGGAATGAGTAATTAGGCAAAGCTAAGTGGTTTATTGGAAGAAACACTCATGGTGAATGAAGCTAATGTTGTTTTCATTTTCCTATGTATAACAATAGTGCCATGTGATTGCTATCTTATCCACCAAGCACGTCTCTCCCCATAATGTGCAGAATGCAATTATTGCAATATGACCTGTAGACTGGGGTTTTTAAAAGTTATGTAGTAAAATCTACTCACTCTTCTAGTGCAATGAGATAGAGAGAGAAACCGTTTTCCAAACCTGCCACCTGAAAACCTTTGTTCATCCAGAGACAATTAATATTTACAAACATTTTTATTAGAGAAGGGTAATAAAACAGACTGAAAGGAGATTGTGCGTGTAATTGTTCCAGAGGGGGTGTTTTTGCAGAATATGCCACCAGTAGGAAAGAGTGTGAGGAATAAGCAGCAAAATTACTCCACCTGGCATCTCTTTTTGCAAATAGGAAGAAAACAGAGAAACAGAAAGAAAACACCATATCTTTGAAAAGCCAGGAGTTTTCAGACACATTCCTTTCCCCAAAGGCCTTGTCGTTTGGTGTAAATGATAGAGTTGTCAGGTAATCTTGCACTTGGAAACAAATCCTAGATGTTTGCAGAGCTCTAAAAATTGTCACAGGTCCTTAACACCCATGTATGTTAATGCTCTACAGTTTCTTTAGCACTTTTACTAAGCCTAATTAATTAGGCTGAAATCATCCTTGATCCTTAAAAAGGTGGAAAAAAGTGTTGTGTTTTGGTGAATTCTACCTTGTCTCCCAAAAATAAGACCTACCCTGAAAATAGACCTATCATGATTTTTCAGCATTTCTGAGGATGCTCGAAATATAAGCTCCATTTTAAAAGTAAGCCCTAGATATATTTCAATTAAAAAGTCAATTTGGAAAAATAAGACTACCCTTGAAAACAAGCCCTAATGTATTTTTGGAGCAAAAATTAATATAAGACCCTGTCTTATTTTGGGGGAAACAGGGTATTCTTCTAACTTAGGAACACAAATGTTTTCATTGCTTTGTGTTATAAGATAAAATAAAAAATGATCAATGAAAAACTCTGTTAAAAGGAGATCAATAACTCTAAGAAATGAACCGTACCAGTCAGTTTGGCTACTAAACCCAAAGCCTGCCTGATTCAAAAGGCACTGATTCCCCATGGCATGACCTCAAACCTCTTCTATTTTTTTTTTTTAAAAAACAAGCAACAAAATCATTTTCCACCTGCCAATGTTTTCCTCCTCATTGCTCATATTGCAATGGTTAAAAAAACCTGCAACAATGAAATGAATGGAGTGGTTACACAAGTTGTTCTGATAGCATTTGTGTTTGTAGCTCTGCTGGTAAATTTGCTTTTGTTCTGTTCCTCACTGAGCTCAGGTCTGGCCAGCAAATGTTTGTGGAGGAATTAATGAATGCCATGCCTCTGAGCTGGCAGAGTTTACTTAAATGGATTTGTGTACAGTAGAGCTAAGAAAGTGGGGAGGGAAGATAATGATAATACAGATGGAACATACGTCTGCTGGATCATTTTTTTTAAATGCATTTGGATATTCTAAATGCATATTCACCTTCTAAATCTACACCCTTCGATCAGTGTTGAGGTGGGTTAGCCATCCTGTGGAGAGAGCTAGATTGTGGAAACAGAGAATTCTAAATAAACCCATAAACATATGATGGATGACAAGACAGGATAAAATGTAGGAGCACACTCAGAGTGTGTGTGATTAAATAATGAATAAAATATAATTCCAAATGATAATGTTATACTGTAAATAATTCCATTTGTTTATTCTACATCTGGCATTAAATTTCATCTTCCTCTGAGGTTTCTTTGACTTTTGATGCTGTTTTGCTTTGCATATGCTTACAGCACTTCTCATGGCAGTATACAAGTATGAACTAAACTCTCCTCATTTCTTGACTAAACTTCAAATAGATTATTATTATCTGGTTAGATAGGCAGTTTATCCAAAGCCTCAATGTGCCTTCCCAGATTAATAGGAAATCTCCAATACCAAGTCCCATAAGCACTTTATTAGAACTAAGATCGTATATTGCACTCTGCACTTGCCCTATAAGCCTTATATATCACCTGTCACATCAGCACTTTTAATCTTGTACCCATTACTCTGGCCCGGCCCAGTTTTATTGTGTTTTAGCGTATTGTTTATTGCTTGTTGTTTATACTGTTTTAATTGTTTTTAATTTGCCTTTTGTTTTGTATTGTTATATTGTGTGTTGAGGCCTTGGCCTTTGTAAGCCGCATTGAGTCCTTCAGGAGATGCTAGTGGGGTACAAATAAAGTTTAATAATAATAATAATAATAATAATAATAATAATAATAATAATATACAGGCGCCAGGTCCATCTGATCTTGGAAGCTAAGCAGGGTCAGCCCTGCAAAGTACTTGCATAGGAGACTGTTAATAAATATAGCCTACTGTACCGTGTGCTATATTTCAGAGGAAAGAATGAACAAAGTCACCTCTGAGCATGCCTAAGAAAACTCTGCAATATTCATGGAATTTCCATAAGTTGGCAAGTTGACTTGAAGGTGTGTGCATGTGTGAACACTCATTCACTAACACACACAGTTTGTATTGAATAGGGGGAAATCCTTAGCAAATGATAACAATTATATTGACCTAACCTTTGAAAATTTATATCACTCCTGATCAATTTTATTTTTTTTACTTTATTTTTCCCCACCTTCTCCCAATATAGGGATACAAGATGGCTAACAATGATTATAGAATGATACATTATAGACCTGAAGACTTTAATCTGTCAGCTAACATCACTCCAGTTGGTCACTCACCTTCAACTATTGTAAATGTAACTCTGATTTATTGGGTTGGAGGCATCCTTTACATATAGAGAGTGCAATTACTTAATTTTTAAAAAACAATTTGAAAAATGGTTGAGGGCAATGTAAGTATGGCTAATAAACCAATATGCAGCTACATCAATAATGAAAAATGCTTTTAGTGTCTGATGATAAGTGAAATTTTCTGTATGAAGATATTAGAGCATATTAACTTTGTATTAGAAATATCTTCGGCATTTGTAGATGCAAGCATTCTTTTAAATTATATCCCTGTTACAGGGAATATAATTAATGATTTATATGGTTTGATCCTGTGTGCTTTTACTTTGCTAAAAGACTTATACTCTAGGGTAGGAAAGATAAACAGTGACCGTTTATCATCTAATGGTTAGAACAGCTTTCTATATGAATGTTGTCAGCTTCAAGAAAATGTATTTTTGTCAAAATACACATATTTTAGGCCCACATCTTATGCATCCCTACTTGGAGTGCAGTTCAGTGGCAACTGGAAAGTTGTGCAAATGTCAGCCCTCTGTGTGTGTGTGATTTAGGGAGGGGGTTGTTAGGGTTTTTCTTTTCTTCTTTTGTCTCTTTAGAATCATAGGTTTTTTAAATGAGATCCCCTCTAAATATGTTCAACTTGGTAGGCTGAGAAGTTGTGTGAGATGACAGTTGAATCACTGGGCCAACAGAAGTAAGTCTAAATTATGTCAGAATTATGATTCTGTTCTCAGTGCAGCAAACTATTGTCACATGTCATAAACCAGATCTTCAGCAAGAATACAGATTCAGAAAATAAAAACTAAATTAATGCTGAGACTTTATTACTATATTAACTAATGGAATTATTCCTAGATGAGCTCTGAGTCGACAAGTAAAAAGGCTAGTGTTCAAAGTCTGCACTAACATACAGCAGTTGTTATCTGTGACATGATTCTAAGTCAGTGGCTCTCAACCTGTGGGTCCCCAGATGTTTTGGCCTTCAAGTCCCAGAAATCCTAACAGCTGGTAAACTGGCTGGGATTTCTGGGAACTATAGGCCAAAATGCCTGGGGGCCTACAGGTTGAGAACCACTGCTCTAAGTGATTGCATCAGACATTGGGAATAGTTTGAATAACAGAGTGCAACTGCTTTTGTCCTTCTGAGCAAAAATAGTTGGCTAGGTTGTTGTTTCAAAAACAGTGATAAGAATCTAAGACAGAAAATATAGGATAGGATCAAGGGTTTTAATTTTCTACCTGGGGACAAAACAAAGAAGGTCAGATTACTGTACGCTATAGCTGAAGTGGAGATGTGAAATACTTAACTACTGGACTAATATATAACAAAGTACTCACATTTGAGAAGGCGGATGTATGAATGTCCTTTTGGAGTAACTTACCAAATTGGACAGGGAAAAGAATAAGAAGATGTTGACGGTGTCGGAGAATAAAATTTATATGCAAAATCTTAGGATGCTACAGCGATTTTATCTCTGTCATCATTCTTTCACAGCAAGAATGAAATAGATCTCTGAAGGGGGAAAAAGCACAGTACTAATAGAAAACCGTCAGTGTGCTTCACTCACATTCCCCTGATGTCAAGAAATGATGCTGAGTGGAGCTGCTGGATGAGATGTGATGCCTCTTGCTCATTTCCATTTCAAACTTGGCCTGCTTTGCGAAGAGTGTAATCAGTTCATCACCGCAGCCATGCACTGCAGCTCTGCTGCCACGGCTGCGCCTCCTCTTGAGGTTTGCCCCTTTGTCTGCCCAGCTGTTTGTGACATTGGGCAGCTCCCAACAGGCTCAGCGAGTCACCATGAGCAGTTGGAGACATTCACAAAGGTTAGGAGGTTGCTTTTCGTTTTCCAGCATATGGGCTTGGGCTTTGTGATATAAACTGTTTCATATGAGCACATTTTACTCAGTGGGGAGAGGATGCAGGAGAAAAGACTGAGAACTAGCAAGACCAAGACATGGTTATTTCTTATGGCAGTTGAACTAGAATTATAACACTATTGTGTAGTCTGAATGGGTTCTCCATTGTTTTAAAATTATATTTCCTGAACTAGAATTCTCTCCCAGGTGGAATTATTTTCTCTGTTTATTTCAACATATCCAGAATCTCTTAAGTTTGGAAATCTGTCCTAAAATATGAGATTTCATATTGCAAACTGTTCATGTAATTTTTTCTCATTGATTTGTATCAGTCTTATTTTTTACTCTACATTTCCTATTTACATGTTCACCCCCCTGTTCATTAAAGATTATTAAGGAATGGTGATAAAACAGGGATAAGAATAACACAGCCCTCCAGATGTTGTAGTGGTTGCTATGCTACTTAGAGTGCAGTCCAATGGCAACTAGAAGGTGGTGCAAATTTTAACCCTCTGTGAAGGATTAGTAAAGAATGATACTAATTTCAGCTAAAGGACTTTGATCAGCTCCCAGTGCGGTATTATGTGGTTTAGCAGAAATAAATGTCAATGAACCTAGCATGGAAATTCTTAATTAGAAATATTTTCTGTCTTTCTGAGCACATAAATAAACTTTTCCTTCACAACTTAATCATTACATGTTTTCTGCCTTCCCACTCCCTACTAAGAGTCATTTGCAAAGATGTTTTGCCTATTTAACTCAGTAGTAGCAATGGAAATACTTAAAACATTTGAAAAATGGACAAAAATCTATTTTCTGAGTGTTGAGAAACTGATGAAAAAAATCTCGAATTGACAAGAATTCTCAGAGTTTGGCATTTATTCTTCACAAAATTCATATGTGGCTGTTTTGTGCAGAAATTAGCATTTTCTGTATAGGAAGTGGCTTTTTCTGCATGGAAAATAATATTTGGATGCAGAATTCTTCCTATGTAGAAAATAGAATTTTCTATGCAAATCGACCATTCATAAATTTTACAAAAATAAACCCCCTAATTATAGCATTTTCTGCCCAATACAGCATGTTCAGTGCAGGAATAAAGATTTCTGCATTGAAATATTTTTCACCAAACAACCATGTGTTTTCCTTTTTTTGCACAATAAGTCACATTGTGAATATTGCTCTGAAATGGATGTTTGCAAAGTCTTTTTGCAGTGCAAATGCTGAAATTACTATTTACTGCCTTTAAGGAAAAAAAATAGAAAACACTTTCATCTCTCCACAATGAGCTGCCAAAATAAGTATAACCCATGCCTACATCCTTAACAGTCCTTGCTTGGCTTCTTCCCATCCTTCTGTGTTGCAACACATAGCAAGAAAATTAAGAAAATGTAATTAACAGCTACAATTATTCTTATTATTCCCACCCACTTTCCCCCTGGCTACTACATGATTGTTCTTTGAGGGAAGGGAAGCCAAGTGAAAATTGTTAAAGGTTATAGACATCAATGATTCTTGCTCAGCTTCTCCCACACCTTTCTGATATAATGATGAGGACCTATAGCCCTTGGTGTTGTAGCTCAGCTACAGCAGGCAGTGATGGGTTCACTGATGATTTAGAGTCAGATGGGATTGTGGCTTTCCTGGGATTCATTCTTATGCAGAGCCAGAAAGTGAAACAGGCACAGATGGACCTGAGAATATAATTGCCTCTGATCCTCCAGGCCTTCAAGGCTGTTCACGGGAGTTAGAATCATCCTCTCCACATAAGGAGTCTAGCGAAGATGAATTGATGAGAAATTCTCATGGGGACACATCTGGTCACATTGACCTAAGCCAGGAGGCTCGCCTGCAAATTTGAGCAGATAGCCAGCTTTGTAGACCAACACTCCTCTCAACAAGCTTCCATGGGGAGTGAGAGTTCTAGGAGAGTCATAATGCTTTCATGTCTGTATATTAGGAGCTGCAGGTTCTTCGCTCCTCAGTTCAGGCGACATGGCTTTCAAGTTACAGTCAGACCTGGGTTTTCTAGTTCCTGTCTTGTTTTTGGGATTCAAGTATTCTGGAAGTTTTTTCCATGTTCATATTGTGTATCCTTGTTTTGCTTATGGACTCAAGATGCTTTTGAATTTTGGAACTATTCTTGAACTGCCTTGCTTTTGGATTTACAAGAAACATTTGATTGCTGACTTGTTAGATTTACACCTTCTTTCCTTATCCTGATATTGCATTGTATTGGGTGGAGCATGGGAGAATGGAAGCTAAGTAATATTATACTCATTGGTGATCCTTAATTGGAATCCCCCAACAACATTGGGAGGATAGGAAGGAAGAAGCCAAGTGAGGACTGTCAATGTCTACCCTCATTGCTCCCTCTTAAGCCACTACACTGCTGTGTAGTGGGGAAAAGGAGGGAAAAAATGAGTCTTGGGGGAATACCCATTCCCAGTATGACAATTATTTTGAAAATGACACTGGTTTTTAAGATGCTCCTACAGGAGGAAATTTTTTAAAATCATCCTTTGTCCACTGTGGGATTGAACAAGTTAAATAGTTTAGGAGCTAAGCAAGCAGCCACTCCCTTATTCTATTCATAGTTTTCTCTATTTTCCCTTAATATTAAAGAGGTCTCCAGTCTCTGTTCTTCAATTGCCCCTTGCTGTTCAAGACAGCACCAATACAGCAAGCAATATTGGTGCCCAGTAACAGAACCAAAAGATGCATTTCCTCAAATGAGAATCCTCATTCACCATAGACCTTCCTGTTTTACTACATATGGTCAGAGCAAGAGATATCCACTCTAAGAAAAACTGACATTCTGAAATCACTTAACCTGAAGCAATGGATCAACTTTAGAGCTCATCAAGTAAACTAATGTGTCAAACCATAATGCTAGAGAAATCTAACTACTTAACAATGTGATGAGTTATTTAACTAGTTATTTGCTTGCTATGCTTCCAATAAAATGGCAAAGTCACTCTTTCAGCCAGGTTAATTAAATTGTAATGGCTGTATGTGAACTATAAGACTATGATTTATATATTGTATTGAATGACGTAGGGAATATTCTTCTATAAATTCTGTAGTATTGTGTAAGGAGACTGCAGTTATCTTAATGTGACCAAAAAGGTTGAAGTGAAAGACTGGTATAATTGTGGGGGCATGTTATGGATGGATATATATATATATATATATGTAAAATAATTGGTGATTTTTAGTAAACAACAAATGCAAAGAATAGATTCAGACTTCATTCCACAATCAATTTCATGGATCCAAGAGAAGCATTACAAATTTGAATGATTCTGTTGTCAAGAAATTATGACACCATAGGTACAGAATTGTCTCCATGTCTTAAGCCAAAATATCTTTCCCTGCCCCTCAAAGGAAAAAAACCCTAAACTGAAAAGTCAAAAGACAAGAAGGACAAGGGAACTATGTTTTAATCACATGCAATCAATAAGGCACTTGACAGCTATATTTAGCCTTTGTTCCTTGAGAGAGACAAAGCCAGAACACAAATTCAGTATCACGTAACGTGGGTCATATCATAAATAGAATAGAATAGGTTTATTATTATTGTACTACTGCACATCAAAATTAAATGCCTTCCCCAGCACACACCACAAAACAACACAGCCATCCCTCCACACCTGAACCACCACCGCACACCACTGCACAGCCCCCAATGCTACATCAGTGTGAAACCATGGAGTTCAACATAGCCACAGCTCCAGGAAACATCTAAAGAAACATTTAAAGCAATATTTTGCTCCTGGATGGTCTGAATGCTCTCAGGATTCCTCGCTATTAGCTGTGATAGCTAGGGTTATATGTTCCCTATTTCTGCTTTAATCTTCACAAAGAATGGCTTATGTATAGGAAAGACTAGATTACAGTAATTAATTTTTTAAGGGTTGAATTTACAAATTTGTCCATTTCATTCTGGCTGGGGATTACTATATAGCTTCTATATGGAAAACAAGCTGTACAGATTCCTACCAGCAACTGGTTGTGTTAAATGGGGAATGCAAATATTTCTTGGCCATGGGCCATGCAAATATTCATTGAGATAATTTCAGGAATAACCTCTCATTTTAATATACATTTCAATATATAACCCTACAGTACATATATACTGAAGAATTAATGCAGTCTAACACCAATTTAATTGAATATCTTTTAAGAGGGAAAAGGCAGCATATTAATAATAGTAACTACAATAGCAGCAACAGCAGCAGCAACAACAACAAACTGCCCTAGCTAAATGCTCTAGAATCCTTGGAGATGTGGTTTTAGAAGATCTCACCAACCTATAAATCCTGTGGCAGTGAGCCATGACAGTTACAGTGATGTCAAGCTGCATTTATTCAAAAATTTAAATGCATTGGATATTTCCATCTGCCACTTTGGAGGTTAAAGATTAACCAAAATATTTCTTTATTTTCTGGTTTATAGTTAATGGTTTATAATTAAATGAAAATAGGGTTACAGTCTGTGCTATGAGCTGTATAAAGACAGTGAATAATTCAGTAGTAAAAGGTAGCTCACACATTCATCCACAAACGCTTTGTATCTAGTACTCTGTTAAACATGATAGGTTAGTGGGAATCTCCTTGAAAAAGAAATATCCATAAAAATAACAACACAATAAGGTGTACTTTATATCTTTATATCTTTACAATGAGCAATTGGATCTGTATTTTAGTCACAACATTTTTGGACACATGCTTATTTCATGGATAACATAGACAAAACATAAACACATATTCCCTGCAAAAATTAACTTTAACAATATGTTTCATAGAGGGTTTTCATTTTTATTATTCTAGATACATTTGATGAAAGCATTCACATTGTATTCTGTCTCAAGCAAAAGTGTCAAGGTATGAATAAACTCCACCACATTTTAGTACAGCATAGACTAGTCCTGTTATATTCTTCTGAAAGTCCAGAGTTGATGGACGAATACAGAAGGCCTTGCCTGCAGTGCACATATTTAGAGACCACGTGTGCTTTCCATGTTATGAAACATTATGATATGGCAGCTTGATTTATGATATATACTCTTATGTTCTGTTGTCACCTAGCTGAATGAGTAAAGCCTAAAAAAAGCATATTTTTTTTTCTTTCTGGCTGGCAAAAATAATAATGAGGGTGACTGCACATTTTTAGATAATGTCAGAAGCAAGTGAAAACAAAAGTTCCATAAGGATAAGATGTGAATTTATTCTGAAGTTGATCAAAACTGAAAAAAAGGTGAAAGTGAAATTAAACTGGGGGGGGGGGATGTACTGAGCTATATTCAGTGGTAGCTCTGCCTTAGTAGAAAATGTTTTGCATCATGGAAGTCACATTACTAATTTAACTAACCATTATTAACTAAATTCTTCATTTATACTTCCACCCCCGGATATAAAAAGGTATTTCAGAGGGTTAAAACCCTCTAGCATAATATGGGATATGGTGCATTGGCAATTCTGCCAAAACGAAGCACTCCAATTTCTGTGTATAGATACTGTCACCATAAACTCATTAATATTTTATAATCTTTGCGTTTAATTGTAGTTTTTCTTTGGGAAAATCTGTAGATATATCTTACATTGACTACTTAGTCACTAATGTAATTTAGTTACCAATGTGCAATTAAGGACTTCATAACAACATTGTGCTGACAGTCACCAGTGAAATGGAAGGCACATGTGGTGCCTCAAGGCAAGCCATTCACCCTCCCTCCTTCCCCTATTGCATGGGGGAAGAGTGACTTACTGGGCCAAGGCGCATTGGAGCCCTGTTGCTTCCCCCATCAGAGAGGGGAAAGCATGGCAAGGCGAATTCTGTTTCCCTATCAGACCTTGGGAAGGCATAAAAACTGTGGGTCGCTCCATTGGAGCTAATCAAAAGACAGATTACTCACTGATTACTCACTGTGGTGGTGAGGAAGCTTCTTGCAACACTTCCTTGCTGCTTCACCACTGATGTGGAAGGGCTTCGGCCTGTGTCATCTGATGGGGTGCATATGAATCTGTAACCAAAGAAGAGTCTCAGTCTGGTAAGGGGCAAAAAAACCCTCTGTGATGAGGTGGTATGTAGCATCTCTCAACCCTCCCTGTCCACCCCCAATTAACATGTCCCACATTAATAGCCAAAACCCACACTGAGTTCAACTGCTCATTGGGTCACAAGCAGGATGGAGTTTCAAGCCCCTTCCTGACAAGGAATGATGCTACAGAATTGTAACAGCGTTCTGCTTCTGATCATCACAATTTTACTTGCTGGCAGAGTGGACTGCAAATATTATTCTCCTTGCACCCTGCTTGAAAGTTGAATAGATCTTCACTCAGTGCAGCTACTGGTTGTTGTTAATGCAGGTTTGGGAGGAGGAGAGGATTTGTGATTATGGCAATAATGCCATGCTCATGACTATGTAGTCTTACTGAATATGGAGAAGATACAGATTCATAACTCTAGTTTACAAATCTATAACTGCAATGTAGCATGTCAGCCATTACCTGTGGTATCTTTCTCTGTTGAAGTTTAATGGTAAGTGTTGAAGCCCAGATTTATAACATTGGGATCTCAACTAGGTGAAACTATATTTCAACGGGGGGAGGGGGGGAAGAGTTATGAGTTAGCATGATTTTGGGTGTTTGTTTGTTTTGTTTTGTTTTTTGTTTTTTTTAAAAAAAAACAAGTGTTTTTGGACCATGACATTTATTTTTAGTTTCTTACAAATGGCTCAACATAAAAGCTGGCTTTTCTCTATCAGAAAAACCATATTTAGTTCATTAATCTTTGGGTACATATCCCATTTTTCTGCCAAGTAATGGAACTTATCCAACTGGAAGTGACTTAAGAAAACAATGACTTCTCTTATAATACCTTTTTTCAGATTTAGTAGTTCTGGAAGCAATGCTGTTTTGTGTTTTGCATTCCTTTTCATCTCCACTTTGTCTGAAATAGAACTATTCAAAAGTGACCAGTGGCTTTTAGGAATGGAAATAACATGTACATTTATTCATTCCAAGGTTGAAAAATGGTTTCCCAACCCCATCAAGAAGAAAAATAAACTAGCAGGTATGTTATGCATTATTTCCTGGAAATTAGAACAGTGGTTCCCAACCTTTGGTCCTCCAGATGTTTTGAACTTCAACTCCCAGAAATCCCAGCCAAGTTTACCAGCTATTAGGAATTGTGAGAGCCAAAGTCCAAAATGCCTGGAGGGCCAAAGGTTGGGAACCACTGTTGTAGAGGAAATGTTCTTCAAAGAAAAACACTTGTTTGCCCATAACACAGTTTTCTACATGGAAAATGTGGTTATTTTTTTTTGCTCAGAAAAGAGGTGCTGGGTAGCAGAGAAGCACTTGATAAATGCTGAAACAATACTGAAATTGAATATTTATTTTAACCGACAGCAGAGAAGAAACTACCATAATTATTTGTGTTTACATGCGAGTTCAGGACTGACACCCCTGGTGGCTTCCACATCAGCATTGCAGTGAATCCACTCCTGAGTTTTATTTTAGTCTTCAAAGGAATGTAGGTCATATAGTTCGGTACCCTGGAGAGCTCTTATAAAAACCAGAGTGGGATCATCACATCCATGATTGGAAACCACTGGATACTAATGGAAATAATGCTGGTCTTCCTCAGTGGAGAACTGCAAACATCAAGCTCCACAAGTTCTGCATCTCATATCTGACCAAAATCCCATGTTGGGAACCAACATCTGTATCATTCTACCAAGTGGTGTTAAAGTTTCCTCTATACACTGTGTACAAAATTAAAACCCCAGTATTATCATACAGTACAGCACAACATTAAAGGTCCATTTGTATCATAAGAATGTTTCCAGTTTCTGATGGAAACAAAACAAAGAAGGAGCCATCCTGATCTCCCTACCGTGTTTCCCCGAAAATAAGACAGTGTCTTATATTAATTTTTGCTCCCGAAGATGTGCCAGGTCTTATTTTCAGGGGATGTCTTATTTTTCCATGAAGAAGAATTCACATTTATTGTTGAACAAAAAAATGAACATTTATTATATACAGTACAGTAGTTGTCATCACAAACCAGCATAACCAGACAAACTGAATCCTATCAAGAATTTCTTGTTACTACCAATATTTCCATGTACACCACTTTATGGTACGTACATTTCTGGTGTTCTGTTCATTGGGCATGCTTCCAAACAAAAACTTTGCTAGGTCTTACTTTTGGGGGAGGCCTTATATTTAGCAATTCAGCAAAACCTCTACTAGGTCTTATTTTCTGGGGATGTCTTATTTTAGGGGAAATAGGGTAGTTCCCAAATCCATGTGGTTGAATGCTTCTTACAGATGAAACATAAACAAGAAGCATTTTCCTTCCCCACATTAATGCTTTGTCTGAAGGTGAACTCAGAGAATGAGAAAAGAAAGAAGAATGAGAATGAGAAAAGAAAGACAAATCATCCATTTGCTGCCATTTGGTTTCTTGTTTGATCCAGCTCTCCAACCTCTGTATTCTGAAGGGCAGGAGGTAAACAAAGCATTAGTGCTAAATGTCATGACTGCATTGATGGGCCATATGATCTGAAGATACTAGGATTCCTCTTTCTGATGCACTGTAGGCATAAAGTTGAAAATAGTGATGGATAAAAAAAATTCTGAAGATAAAGACAGTGACCAGGCCTCATGTCTCTTTAGCTTGATTGGTAAAAATGTGGTTTTGTTTTTTTGTTTTTTTTGTTATTCACCATTGGAATTCATGACTCATCATATACACAAAAGCCCACAGTAAGTGATTAATAGAGCCTAAACACACACACACACACTAAATAAGCAAACAAAATAATACCAGACCAAATGTATGTAAGAGAAAAGTGGGAATGCATACATCTCTACAGAAGTATTCTTAGTAATCCCAAGGCATTTTGGATTATTTTTTTAAACAAATCTCTTCGTTGATGTTGAGTGCTGAGCTTCAAAGTAATTGCAACATCATACACACAACTTGCAATTGTGTGAATGGTTTCTTAAATGTAAACTGTAAGCATGGAAGCTTGATTCAGTTTGGAATCTTGGTATAGGAAATGCAAGGTCTACCAACCTGCCACAATCCCAGGATGAATTGGGGCCACTTGCTATTTGCAGCTTGCAGAAATGGAGGTTGTGGTGGTGGAGAAAACTGCTGCTTGAGAAATTGCTACTTATGTGCCTTGTGTGTCCAGCATGGCCTGGTGAATTGACTATACTTAAATCTGTCCTGAAGAAGGAGTTGTGTGATAGGGATACACACAGGATTTTTATCACACAGAGCTGCTATCCTACAGTATTTGCACAATCAGGGCTAGCAGCAACTTCCTGGGATGACCACCACCACTATTGTACCTCTTCATCATCATACTAACTGTGACAATTTCTTGATCTGTGATCCCATGGCCGTACTTCTGGTTGGGAGTGTAACTCCAACCTTGCTCCACAATTCCACTGCCCTGTTATTTTTTATTCTTTTGTAAACACAACTTCACGATTCCAACAAAGGTTTGTTATTTTTTTCAATATATATATATATGTTAAAGCAGCAATCACTCTGAGGAGTAATAAGGGCTAGTGGGAGAGCAAGACAATCCTGCCCCCTGATGTCACTTTTGTGCAAATTGGGCTCATCATACAATGTAATACAATGGAATCATGGCTTGATCAGGGGCTATTGATGGATTTTCTCATTAATAGCATGGGACAGGGTATTGTGGGGAGGTGACAGACCAACCAGGTGTCCTACTTCATTACTAGCTTACCATCTTTGTGTAATAAAATCCATATTTCTGGGAACTTTCAGAGGCATCTCCCTTTGGTTTTCTTGCAAAGGGGGTATCAAAGATACCAAATTCTTTAAAAGCAGCTCTATCAGACACTCTGCCCCTTTAAGCCATTCCACTGATATTTCTGTCAATGACATTTCTCTTTCTTGTTGAGGATTTCTTTTCTTTTTTTGAAGATAGAGAGAGACCTAATGAATAGGGAGAATCTAACCTCCAGGTGATAACATGCTTGTTTTGCTGCTCCTGCTGAGACACAAATAGCCTGCTGATGAGATGGAGACCGCAGGGATGATTAAGAATGTTTAGATGCAGAAATGTAGCTGCCTGGCAAAAGCTCAGGGCCAGCAGGCACGGAAATGCTGTATTCTGCTCTTCTATTACAAAGAATGTGGTAGTGATGTATAAGGTATGAACGATGTGGCCTGCAGAGTACCAGAAACACTGCCTTTGCTGCTGCTGCTGCTTCGGCTGTTTCTGCTGCTGTTGCTTCTGCTGCTGAGAAGGAGATGCTCTTACTGAACTGAAACTGCTGAGGATTTTCTCACTAGGAGGAGGGTACCCATTTCCCAGTGCTTCTCCCTGAGGATGTACTGAATCTGCTGCTGACAGAGTGACTGGTACAGATGCACATGTATGCATGCAGGGGTTACCCCCAGAAGAAAATTAAGAACTGTTCATATTGATTTAGGAACAAAAGAAGGGGGGAAATATTTCCCCCCTGCAACAAGAGGATGAGTAGGGGGCTGATGAAGAAACAACCCTGTCTGAAGGTAGGAGAAGATATTTTGTTTTCTGATTGCATTGAAGATCAAGGAAGGGGGTGGAGGAGGAGGATGTAGGATCCTTCTGGATCTGTTGCAGTTGTTTTAATTACATGCCATGCTAATGTTGGGGTCTTCGTTTTAAGGAAAGGATAAATACCTTTTTTTCAATTAATGTCTTACACTTGATCTTGGTACATCTTATCCTTGTAAGGATGATTATATTTAGCATTTTGGAGAGGATCATGGTTTCTCTATTGCTAGCGATGGGATGGAGAGGAAACAATCTCCTCCAGGAAATGCCTTAAAGGATTTGCCATATGCACCATGAGGCATCTCATAATGCACTGGTGCCATTGACAACTGGGTGAGAATTCCTATTAACTTTTCAGTTTCTACAGATGGAATGATATAGTGGAATTCCCCAAACAGTTCTGAATTTGAGTTGAAGTTTTGCCTTTTCACTCCCACCACTATCAGAAACCGGCTGCTCTTAGGTTCACTGTATTTGACAATTGTTAAGTTATATGCCAAGGCAGAGATACTAGGGAAGGCTAAAACACAAGGAAAGGTAGATTTTATTTTGCAAATGTGGAAATGTGAATTCTGTCTATGTCTAGCAAGATTCAATCCTCATTCAAGCTTAAATTCATTTAGCTCCTGTATGTGTGAGGCAAAGCAACGTGGCTTAAAATTCTGGTCACCCTTCTAGAAATGATACAGATAAATTCAGAGTTCATTTACTTCCTGGTTTTCCTAGGCTCTCCTCTCTTCCATCTCATTTGGTTATGTGTGTATGTCTGCTAGTAGGTGTTACAAACCAGTTTTAGCATTTGTGCCTAAATATATATATTTTGCTGTCCTTCACACTGCTTCTCAATGTCTTTTCAAATGTCAAAGAGAATTAATCAATTAGACTAGTGATCAATTAAGCACACGGTTGTAAGAAAATAATAAAATATGCTATGTGGGGGTTTGACTGGTGATGTATACACCCAGATATTAAAGCTCTCTTTTAGTATAGATTGTATTCTGCAGCTCCAACAAACATCAAAGTGCAGCAACTATGGATGCACATGAAGGGTTACTCATCTCTGATGGTTACTGTAACACACATTTTGCTAGTACTTTTTTAAAAAGTAAAGGAAGGAGGGTGAAAACAAAAAATACCCATGAAACCCATTTTCTTGTCTGTAATTAAATACCTTGCTCTTCTAAATATTCCACCTTGCTTGGTTTGTGCAATTGCTTGGTATGCATGTGTAATATTTAAAATATTGCAGCATCAAGGGACAGAAGACTACATTTTCATGCCTGCTCAAGACAGTCATTTTAAAATCCAGATCTTGTTAAAGGCAATATTCACTGAGGATGTAGAATGGTGTGGCTCCTAAGTTGTGCTTCAGAGCAAAATTTCTCTTTATTACTACAGAGATTCTGGCACTGCAGTATTACAATACAGCCATATTAAAAGGTTCTCAGAACGAATAGCCCTCTGATGCTTCATCTTCAATAGACTTGGTTAATTCTCTGGAAAATAATAACATTGGATTTAAACAATCTAGGCTAAATTGTGTTTTGTTTGCATTTTAAGCTTCTTGTAGATATTTATGCTGAGCTGAATGTGGTGCTTGTAGAGTGCAAAGAATACACTCATTCCAGAATATAATTTTGGCAACAGGTCATTCTGCTTTTTTTTTTTTTTAATGAATGTGTCGCTATGAAGTCCTTGACTGTGTGCTTGTCTGAGTAAAGATGCAGTTTCTGTATCCTTTTGCTAAGAAAAGTGGGTGCATGCTAAACATTAGTCTCAGCTCAACTGTTTGCTACAATTTCCTTCAATGATGTAAAAAAGGGCCAAATAACAATAAATACAAAAGAGAAGGCAAGATGAAAGGAATGCAATATTCCAAAGGGATAACTGAGCTGGCAATTTCTCTGATATTAGGTTTTGTTCTGAAATATCCTCTTATTTTTAAATTGTACATGATTTCATTGAAACATCAAATTCAATTCAGTCAGTGAGAAGGCTGGTGATACATGTAACAGTTGTTTGACACCAAATCCATGGTTTCATCCTTGGGATGCAAAGGAAGAGAGTCCAGATGCAAAGCTTCTTCCCCTTTCATGTCAGCCCTTTAACCCCTTGATAGTTTGGTGCTTAAGCCTAGTCTATAGTGCCAAACCTTTCAACCATAGACACTGGCAAATTCCCATTGATAGCTATAGCTCTGAAGATGTGTCTTGTTGGTAGTTTTCAGACTATGAAGAAATACTATTTATGTGTTTCAAATGCATTTTTTTAAAGGAACATTTGGGGAAATTGCGGACAAACTCTGTCTTGTGATCCCCAAGAAGAAGAAAAAAAATTCTGCTACATATTTTAAGTTGAGATTTTTTGACACAATGAGAATGTCTTTGAGGATTCTGGTTGCTCTAATGTTTAATAACATCCGGTCAGTCAATGTATATGGCAATGATTGATTCTTATTAACTCACTTTATCTACCTTTTGCTTTGAATTCACAAGATCCTAGGATGCCTCTTTGGTGGAAAAGATCAAGGAGCTGTTGATGTGAAAAAACCTTTGGGAAATTTTGGAGTATTATTGCCAACCATAATAGAGAATATTGGCAGCGTATGCAGACAAACAGGATCTGATATAAGGCCACACCTTATGTTTCCAACTATTAGAGGAGATACATTTTTCACCATTTGGAAATATGGCAGTTAGCCAGATAATGTTCATAGGAAAGTAGAAGTCAGTTCCATTGTAGCTTCCACGTGCATATTGTAGCCAAACCAGCTTCTTTGGCTCTACCAGATGGCCATAATAGTAAGGGCCCAGCCATCACTTTTTTCCATCTGTAATCGGACTACGTGGCAGCCAATCACAGCTCCTCCTCCCTTATTCAGCATCACAGTAGCATCCTGGCTTCAGTGTATTTTTTGGCTTGGTTTCTGGCTTGGCCTCTCTCTTGAATCCTTTTTGATTTTCCTTTATTTTCTCGATTCTTTTTATTTAGTGGGACTGACTGGGATTTGGGAACATGCGGGACAGGTGTGTGGGGTTAACATGCGTGTTTGGGGGCTTGGAAAGTCACCCTTTAAACTTCTTTTTCTCATCCCCTCCTTTTCTTCAGAAAATACTTCTAAAAGATAACAATTATTATTAATGAAAGAAATCCCAGCAAATAAAAAGAAAAGCCTCATTCTCAGAAAACTACTACCACCTAGTTATCTCTCCTCTAGAGAAGAATTAGAATCAGCTTTAAGGAAGCATTAGACCCGAAGCAGAAAGGCATGAGGGGGGGAAAAGGCACCACTCCAGGCGGGGCCTACAGTGCAAATCAAGAGAAAAGAGAGGGCTTTTTAAAGGAAGCCCAAGGCAGGATAGCTCTATGTAATCACTCTTACTTCCCCGGGAAGTGAGAAGTCTCCTTAAAATGCCTTGGAAAGCTGCATGCAGGGAGAGGAGAGAGTGTGCATGCCTGCAGCACCTGTCTTCTCTAGAGGAGAAACGGGTTTAAGGAAGCATTAAACCCAGGTGTCCTCTACAGATCGAAGAGGAAATGATCACAGAAAGAAGGGTATCTTAACTCTGATGCTTTTAAATCCAGATCTTAATGAAAGATGTAAGGACAAATGATGCCATTGCCTAAAATGATGGGAAGGGGAGTCCAGAGAGCCACCCCCCCCCCATTGCCACCTATGGGCCAAATCTAGCCATATTTTTCATCTGCGTTCTGAAAACGCCATCCATCTGAGCACCCGTCTTCGGGAGGTGCACAAAAATGGATATTGAGGTCTAAATGGATCAAGGCTTAGCCAAAATGCACAGGTCTAGTAGACCTCAGTTTTCTTTATATAAAAAAGACAGGTCCTCCTGAAACCAAAAGTCCTTTTCAAACATCACAGGTCTGGCAAAGTAGCTACCTATAAAATCAATTGAAATAAAGTGGAAGATTCTATGGTGTAGATAAAATCACATAATTTACATAGGGAATAGTATCAGTACACTGAGAACCAAATCACTAGGAGAGCTACAAGTTTGACACCACTGGTAGTTGTGTCCTTCTACCTGAAACAGCAGAAAAACAACCTTTTGGACAGCTTTCAGTGAGCTAAATATAGGTCTTCCATTTAGAGCAGTGGTTCTCAACCTATGGGTCCCCAGATGTTTCGGCCTTCAGCTCCCAGAAATCCTAACAGCTGGTAAACTGGCTGGGATTTCTGGGAGTTGTAGGCACAAATACCTGGGGACCCATAGGTTGAGAACCACTGGTTTAGAATCTAGAATGCCATAGCTTTTTAAACTGTCACACTACACTGCTGATTCATGTTTAGAATAAAAGAAGAAATGATAAGGTGATCAAGAAAGATGTAATCATGTAAATTTAAAATTTAAATTTTGTTTCCTGGATAAATTGATGAAATGACATGCACTTATCTAAAAGTCAAACTCCTATACCTGATATTTCAGAAACAACTTTACATATTTTCAGTTGTTATTAGGTAATGAGCTTTAGTTGTTAATCTCTTGTGAAGTGCCAAAGTTCAATGCCAGCATACAGATAGCAAAAGTTTAATGTCTAGCCACTCCAGTTTAAAACAATTTCTAGTGAGGGAGACTTTTGAAGGAAGTTGGGGCAAACTGGTTGTTGCCAGTCAAAACAATTACTATCATTCTTTGGATAGGGCGGCAGTTTACTCTCTATAATTAATCATTCACTTAATTAACCGATGAACTGATTCTCTGTATTTCTCTCAGCCAGGATCCCAAAGTAACTTGCAACAATTTAAAAGAAAAATGAACAAAAATGTCACTTTACAAAAGTTAAAAAAAGTTAAACCACAATTATGTTAAGAAAGCACCGAGTTGAAAACCATTTTAAAACTGTTATATAAAACAACTAAAAACTTCACTGGGCAAGCAAACCAGTGAATCAATGATGTAACTAGTAAGCAACACATGCTCTAATATTCAAGAAAACTGAAAATAAATTTCTAATTAACTCACCAAACTTCAAATTCCAGGAAGCCCCAACTCAAAGTAGTATCAAACGGTTACAATTTTGCAATGTGACTTCACATCATAATAGCAAGCAAGATTTATTACTGGATCAAAATCTAGAGAGGTATAAACTTGCCAAAAAGAAATATATAATTAAATTTGACATTACATGCTTCACATATTCACTAAACTCATGATCTCTGTGTGCATGACCACTCTGTCTTAGTCTCTTGACCTTTCTGCATTAAAACATAAGCTAAGTGTGCATATACAAGTGAATGAATGATCATAGAATGATCTTTTGTTTTATTATTTGTATAGCTACCTTTTGTCAGAGAGCTGTTATGTGTGAACAACTTTTATTACACTTTTGCTAGCCATATGGAGGTTAAAATAGTAAACACAATATGAATATTAATGTGATCCCTATGCATTCATTTTGATATTATTTAGGAATACCTTGAGATGAAAAGAGAATCAAGGTCCAAGTTAAAATCTAAATTCAGTGACTAAATTAGAGTCCAGATATTTGTCATATTTCCCCCAATAGATAACTGTACCTACTACAGAAAATTGATTAATTGCATTAATATTTAAAGGCTAACTAGATTATATTATTCTAGTGACCATATTAACTCCAACAAATGTTACATATTGTGGCATAAGTTTCTATGTGCCTCATACTTTTGCAGAGTGCACGTATAATAGTAGAATCATAGAGTTAGAAGTGACCACATGGGCCATCCAGTCCAACCCCCTGCTATGCCAGGTTGAAAGAATCTGGAAACCAGGTTGAAAGCATCTGGATAAAAATTAAGGGAACAAGGACTGCAAAAGATGTAATGTTGGGGGTTTTCTACTACATATCTCCAAGCCAGACAGAAGAACTGGATGAAGCCTTCCTTCACTAGATGACCAAACATGTGGAACGAAGAGACATAATAGTAATGGGGGACTTCAACTACTCTGATATTTGTTGGAAAACAAACTGCCAAGAGTACAAAATCCAACAAATTCCTCACTTGTATTGCAGACAATTTCATTGACCAGAAGGTAAAAGAGGCAACAAGGGATCAGCTATTCTGGATCTAATCCTAACCATCACTGAGGATCAGGTCAATGGAGTTGAAGTGGTGGGATCCTTAGGTGGGCGTGACCATGTACAATTCTTAATTCTCACTGGAAAAAATTAATAGCTTTACAATTTTCTTCCCTACGGTGAAAAGTCCTTGAAATTTCCTTCTCAATATGAGTAAGTCCACAATTCATAGATGAGGACTTATTTAATCAGGGGTCTGGAGAACAAGCCCTATGAGGAGCGGATTAAAGAATTGGGCCTGCAGAAAAGAAGGCTGAGAGGAGAAATGATAGCCATTAGGGTTGGGCAAAAAAATCAATTCCTGCGTATGTCAGATCTAATTCGTTTGTTTTGTAGCTTTCAAAGCGACTTTTGAAGCGGGTTATCCAGTCGTTTGTATCCCGTGATATCAAACCGCGATAGGCTATTTTTCTAATTGAGTCGGATGTTTGTTGGAAGCAAAGCAAGTGCATTTTCAAATCACCCAAACTTGGTTTGAGGGAGGTGCAGACTAGCCTGGGCTTGCCTTGCCTCCCTGTGGCCAATTGCAGAAGGGAGTCTTGTATGTCTTTCCCCGTGGTTGCTTTCTATGGGCCCCTTAAACAGGGTTGCAAGAGAGAAATCCCTTTCCCTGTCCTGGAGTGGTTGGTTAAACCGGGTTGCAAGAGGAGGGAGTCGCATTGCAGGATCTCCACTCTTCCCCTTGGCAGCCTTCCCTCCTGCTTTTGCCAGAAGCTTTAAATGAGGAAAAGGGGAAAAGGAGGGGGGATCCATCCCAATCCACAATCCAGATCACTTCACTCCGGTTTTGTGCTGGCAAAACCCCAAACTAGAACTCTCCACCCAGGTTGGTGACTTCAGGGGAAGAAGAAAATTGGAAATGGGCAAGGAAAGCACTATATCTATCTCTCTCTCTCTCTCTCTCTCTCTCTCTCTCTCTCTCTATCTATCTATCTATCTATCTAATAGTATCATTCTGGGAAGAGAAAAGGTTGCATTTTAAATCTGTTTTTTTCCTTTTAAAATTTGCTCTATATTTGTGTGTATGTGACATAAGCCCCAGTCCTGAGCGAGTTCCCTCCCTTCCTGGTTAGAAGCAAGCTAAGCCCCATTGAAAGAAATCCACTCCTAGATTATTTTATCCCAGATTATCTGGCAGTGTGGACGTATAATCCAGTTCAAAGCAGATAATCTGGGATCAGATCCTGGTATAGAGTGTTGAAAACCTACACTGCCTTATATCCCAGGATCTGATTCCAGATTATCTGATTTAAACTGGATTATATTAGCACCCACTGCATATAATCTGGGATAAGGGACGAAGGAAGGAGGAGGAGGGGAAAAAGGAGACGACGTTTCCCTTGGTTTCCATTTCTCTCTCCCTCTTTTGCATAAAAGTTCTCCAAAGCTTTGCAAACCTTCTCCGAAAGAAGGAGGAAGAAGAGGAGGAGGGGGAGGAGGAGGATAAGGAGGATAATATATGTCCCCACTGCATATAATCTGAACTTTGTCTTTGCACAAGGGATATGGTGCTATAGCACACATGGTTTCCTGGGACACTGTCCACCAATTTAACAAAGTTTCAGCCACAAAAACAAGGTTTCTGTAGTAGAACAATGACTTTCAAAGTAAAGACAACCCAATGAAACTGGAAATAAGAATTTCAAACCAGGAACATATTTCTGCAATTATTAAAAATGGTTTTATTATAAAAGCTATGAAAATTCGCCAAAAATCAGAGGATAAGGGAAACGTTCTGAATTTTTGTGAGCTATCAGTGTTAACTGTGTTCTACCACTGTACCAAGTTTGAAGAGGGTAGCTCAAAAATGAGGGTGGGAGAGTCCTGTAAAGCCCCCCCTGCTGTTTTTGACCATTGCGCATGCGCGTCTGCCATTAACAAATTATTTTTGAATATTCCGACTATTTCAAAAGTTTTGAAACTTTTTTGGGCCAAATTTCAGAAGTAGTTTCAGAAACAAAGCGCCAGCGCTCCCTACTTTTAAAGCGAGTTTAGAAACATTTTTTTCATAGATTGCTCAAGCCTAATAGCCATGTATAAATATGTGAGGGGAAGTCATAGGGAGGAGGGAGCAAGCTTGTTTTCTGCCCTGGAGACTAGGATGTGGAACAATGGCTTTAAACTACAGGAAATGAGATTCCACCTGAACGTCAGGAAGAACTTCCTCATTGTGAGAGCTGTTTGGCAGTGGAACTCTCTCCCCCAGACTTGGTGGGGGCTCATTCTTTGGAGGCTTTTAAGCAGAGGCTGGATGGCCATCTGTCAGGGGTGCTTTGAATGCGATTTCCTGCTTCTTGGCAGGGGGTTGGACTGGATGGCCCATGAGTTCTCTTCCAACTCTGTGATTCTGTGATTCTATGATTCTATGATTCTATTTTAAAAAACAAAAACAAAACCCCTAACACATGTTTTTTTCTATAGAAAACATTTTGTGTGCAGAAAATATTATTTTCTTCACTGATTTATTTTGGCACAAAGCAAAAATGTGATTTTCTGTTGTGAAAGTGACATTTAAGGCAAAAAAAAAAAAACCCACATGCATTTCCCACAGAATAATTCCTTGTTTTCCAGAACTCATTTTTGAATATCTTTCAAATACTTTTTCCATTCTTTCTGGTTAGATGTTCTAATCATTGCACTGTGTGGTTCTTTTGTATGTCATATTTCTGATTAGACTGGGTTTGTGCCTTTTTAAAAAATCTTTAAAAAAACCCACTTCCTAAGCTGCTTTAAGATACAAGTACTTCTTTGATTCCTTCTGAAGTAAGTATATAAGTACCCATTATAAGATAAAGGAAACTGAAGTTTTGAGGAATGTTTATCATAATGCATTTAACCCCACGGTGGAATGCTGAGAAGAAATTCCTAACATGACGGCTATGAAGGAAATTGAAATTAAATTAATTTGATTGTTGCCCAAAGGAATGGTGAGGGAAATAATGTCATTATCCCAGTTGTGCTTTGGCTGGCTTGTTTAATATTTTTAGTTAGGTTTTTAAAAAATCCTGGAGGGGAAGTTGCTAGAAGATTTTTGTGGAGGAATTAATGGTCAGGACTGGGTCTAGCTTTTTAAAAAACTGAGATTGAATTAAGGTTGGAATGAATGCTTTGCTTTCCTTCAGAGTAGATTACTTTGATCAGTGTGCATTTCACCCTGAGGTTCTACAGCTCTCTTGACACATACATGGCAAGTGTTTCTCTGTGTTCAGGGTTTTCCTTATCTTGGCCTACTTATCTAAAGGGAAACCCAAGCAGTAATCATATTGCTTTACATAATTTATGCTTTCTTTTTTCCTTAATGGTTACACAGATGCCTCTTTCCTCCTTTTAGTGATGGTTCTTGAACATTTACTAAGCACAGAGATATACACTGTGCTCCAGTATTGAGGGGAAATGTACTTGAATATATAAACACTACGTATTGTTGAGTTGTGCATGATACAGAAAAAGCTGTAGTTTAAATCTGATTCGCTTTAAATTACAGAGACTTTATTTTATGGCTAAGTGGACTGTGAGACTGAATATTTTCATGTCAGGGGTTTAAGGTGGCTTTCTACTCGATCAGGTTTGTAGTGCAAAGTCAAGTTTACCCAATCCAACATAGTTGTCTGTATTACAAATACAATCAGCCCTCAGTATCCAGATTCAACAACCAACTGTTTGAAAAAATATTTTTATAAAATCCAAAAAGAAAGCCTTGTTTTTGCCATACTATAAAAGAGATGCTATTTCAGTATGCCATTGTATATAATGGGATTTGATCATCCACAAATGTTGGTATTCATGGGGGGTCCTGGAACCAAACCCCAATAGTTACTACCTTCAAACTTGTTACATAGATAAAAATCAGGCATAAACCTATGTCAGAAATAGATAGGTGGATCTAGAACAGTGGTTCACAACCTGTGGGTCCCCAAGTGTTTTGTACCAGTTTACCAGCTGTTAGGATTCTTGAGAGTTGAAGGCCAAAACATATGGGGATCCACAAGTTGAGAACCACTTGATCTAGAAGGACATACGAACTGTCAAAAATGTAAATAACGACAGCAGCATTGTGAATGCTAAACAGTGCAGGATAGTATTTGTTTGGTGAAATTCCAGGATGGGATATTTACTTTTTTTTAAAAAAAAAGAGAGAGAAAGTGCTCCAAGGGATATTGACCATATAATGCAGTTCAGTGCAATCAAACTGCATTATGAAAATGCATTATTTATTTATTTATTATTTTATTTACATTATTTATATTCTGCCCTTCTCACCCCGAAGGGGACTCAGAGCGGATCACATTACACATATAAGGCAAACATTCAATGCCTTGACATAGAACAAAGACAAAGACAAACGCAGGCTCCGAGCCGGCCTCGAACTTATGACCTCTTGGTCAGAGTGATTGGTCTCAGCTGGCTGCAGCTGGCTGCTCACCAGCTTGCGCCACAACCCGGGCCTATTATATGGCAAAGTAGACGGGGCCTCAGAAAATCACAGAGATAATTTAAATCTCACATGTTTGGTAGAACAGAGATATTTCTCATCTTGCCCAGTGTAATTCATATCCTCTTCCAGAGTAACCCATTAGTATGCCAGTCTTAGCTAAAGATTAGTCCTGAAATGTGAAATGGTGCATCTAAACTGTAGAATGAATGTGGCTGGACACCAGTTTAACAGCCATGATTCAAAAGCTATTGAACCCTGTGACTTGTAGTTTGGTTGAAGAACCAGCACTCTTTGGTGGGGAGGTCAAGAGACTTTGTAAACCTACAACACCCATGATTCCATAGCATTGAGCCATGACGATAAAAGTGTCCTCCAACTGCATTAATTCTACAGTTTAGTTGCATTCCTAGTATGGGACTCTTATGGAGAGTTGTGCAGTATTCAGTTGGTAAGAGACAGTGACTGAAATCATATTGGTGTCATACAAATGTATATGTGCACTTTTGCTTGCTGTGGATGCATTCTGTTAATGTTTGCATTAGTGTTTTTGTTGTTGTTCTCACTATTAGTAGTATTATTATTATCCCAAACAAAGGCAGCTTACACAGTTGAACAGATAACAGTAAACACCATAGAATGATACATAAATATGTAATTATTGCATACAAGTATATCCTATAGTTAAACCATCAACAGAATTGGAAGATTAAATTTCATTGTAGACGAAATTTTGAATCAAATGGATTATCTACATGTTGATTCAGTATTCAGTAACTGATTCCTCTAACAATACCAACAGAATTGCAACCACATAGGGCCCTTCTACACTGCCATATAATTCAGAATATCAAAGTGGATAATCCACATTATCTGATTTGAACCGGATTATCTGAGTCTACACTGTCAGATAATCTAATTTAAAGCAGATAATCTAGATTTTATACAGCTGTGTAGAAGGGGCTTTAGTTGCATGATCTTGCATAGTACTTTATTCTCACCAGTCCCTTGAATGTACTACTTTATTTTTTTTTATAATTGCAGAAACAGCCACTTTGGATTCTCACTTTGGATTCTCCATTGTGCAATAAGCAATAGGGAATAAGCAGAACTATTAGCCAATATGCAGTTACTTATGCAATGTTGCCATGCATCAGAATGGTGGTACAGTGAAACCACTATGTAACTGTGATTTTAGATTTACATTAAGCAAGCACATTGCAAGATCTTGAATAGTATGCCTCTGAATATTAAGGCAGAAATAGTGAGGAAAAGGCTATGGTACTCATCTCCAGCGTGTGAGCTTCCCAGAGGCATCCGTATGCTGGTTCAGATAATCCTTTGATCTCACCCAGAGGGGTTGTTCTTGTGTTCTTAAGGCAAAACTTTCATTTATAACACCAAGCTTCCATGATATATAGAAGTGTGTGTGGGTGTGTAGGTATGTATGTGTATGTGTACACACACGCACACACACACACACACATGGAGAGAGAGAGATCATTGTTTTTAAGGAATTGAAAAACACTCTAAACCAATTTTTGAGCTCCATAGTAAATTGGCATAAATAAGAGTTCAGTTATATAATTTCAAGTGCACAATAACCACAGCCAAAGGTTAATTGTGACATTTTGATGATCTTTGATACGTTTGTCCATTTACTGGCTCATCTGTGTATACAGCAGGGGTACACAAGGAAAGGTTACTGGGAGAAGAGACTGTATTTGAAAATGAGCTTTGGTCTACGCATCATTTTACATGAGACAAATTCTCTCCTGCTGCTTGTTTGATGACCAGTGTTAATGTTACTTTTGCAGTCATGAAAGAATTGTTTGATCTAAATAGGTGTGCTTGCTGTGTGCTGTTTGTTTGTCTGTATATGTGATCTTGTATCCTTATTAAATAGTTGTAGACTAGCACAAACAATTTCAAATGCAGCTTAAAAACCAATCAGTGGGGTGGGCTGAAGAGAGTGTTCTTGTCTAATTCATACAAAAGCCATTACAGCAAGATACACTCCCAATCCTGATAATGATCCTTAAAGTTTAGAATGCAGACAAAAGCTAATACCCTAATCCCAACCACTTTTACTTGGAAATTTTTATTGATTTCAGTACAACCAAGTATTTCTGATTAAGATAACAGGATTGCATCTCAAGAGGAAAATTGTTTCTGTATAATTCCTTTTTCATCATTTAAGAGTCATATGTTGGTATGTAATAGTAGGTGGTGATATATTTACTATCAGCCTGATTTGCATGAGCTAGATGAATTAAAATTTAGATGAATCATCAAACCATGGGCACATCCCATGGTTGTACAAGTTTTATTGCAATTGATGAGAAATGCAATGATCTTGAAATTGTTAAAGGGTTTGAAATTAATAGTTCATGTGGGAAGGTGCTTTTCTTCAATTCATTTTAGGAAAGCCCTTCTCAGGTGGGCCTAATATCTATCAGGCTTATATATCAATTTGTTTGAGCTGAAATCATGCTTTGTCTGGTTGTTCATGACATATCAATAAGTGCAGTCAATGGGCTTTATCCAGATTTGTGCTGTAAAGTTGCTGAAACCAACAGGACATAAATTAATTATGAGGGACAAATCCTTTATCAGCCTATACTTAGCTCAGTAGTTAACTAAGGACTATATAATGCCAGTCTATTATCTCATTACAATCATCTTCTTTAAGCAAATGGAAATATACCATTTTTGGAATGATAACTTTCACACTTTGCTGCAATTGTGCACTGTTGGCATTTTATTGATGAGCATTTCTGTGATTAGACTTTCTACCCATGTTTGCCCTACCCAGTACATACACATTATGCTTTTAAATTCCCCTCCCCATGTTTTTCTGCAACTGTGCAGTCATGCAGTTTTGGTTAGCCCATGAGACCTTCCTTTATTTCACAATATTGGGCCTGCCATGGAAGAATATTATCTCTGTTCTTCTGTCATTCTTCTTTCTGTGATGACATCCTTCCATGACAGGCCCAATATTGATTAGTTGACAAATGTTCCCATCAATGAAAAGGAACAATTCAATCATAATTCAAATGCGATGTGATTTTGGAACAGACATGATATTATGCAGTAAACTCCATTCAAAAGAGTTGTTATTTTGCCCACAATTGCACTTTATTAGCCTTGTGTGATAAAGTCTTCAGTAACTTCTCCTGGCCTGAATTCCTCCCTCCTCTCAAAATCCCGACAGATATGTCACTCTGATCATAGGTAGAATGGATCTTATTCTCCTTCTGCAACTGATGCCCAGTAAAGTAGCCGGGGGGGGGGGGGGGCAGTCATGAACACTGGATTAGTGTCAACATTGTGTCTAAGGGAGCATTTACATTGTTGATTTTATGCAGCTGAACACCACTCTAAGTGCTTTGGAATCATGGGAGTTGTAGTTTTACATGGCAGAGTGCTAGTTCCTCTGTGGACTTCCCACAGATATATATAAACCTTCCTTGCTGATTTTCTCCATACCTCACACAACCTCTGAGGATGCCTGCCATAGATGTGGGCGAAACGTCAGGAGAGAATACTTCTAGAACATGGCCATACAGCCGGGAAAACATACAACCCTGCTATTGGCTTTGTTATGGGTAATAGCCTAAAATATTGGTTCAAGACAAAACAAAGTATCTAGGGGTAAGGACCAATCAATAATAGCTAGAAGTCATTTAATAATGACATGGGATATCTTGTATAGAGTGAATGGTAGCAAAACAGTTTTTTCAAGAAATAATGCTTATTCTAATGTTAGCAAGAGTGCACTGCAGTTTAGACTTGTGCTATCTTGTTGGTTTCATGCTGTCCTTTAGATGGCAATTACTTAGATATTGCCAATCCTGCCTAGTCATCATATGAGATAAAATTATAACGTGTTTGTGAACGAGGTAGGTTGGAAGTTTGTGTTATCCAAAATTTAAAGGATTGTGCCATGTTGTAATTATTGCTAAATACAAAGCAAGTGATCTGAGTTGAGTTCATATGTCATGTCCCATTGTATTTATGTTCCCATATACTAGTCAACCTATCTTGTATTATGAATGTCACCTTACAAGAAAGGTGGATTATGCTTCAGTTGGAAGCAATAAAACAAGAATTTAGTACTAATGCATTTATACATAGGAGCGTTTTTAATTTTACATCAAGGACACACATACACATTTCATATACTGACTTACTACAAGGGTTAAACAAGAAACAAAGAGCAGAAGGTATAATTAATTGCATTCATACAGATGATAAAAGAAGAAAATGTGCTTAGTTTCACTTTAGATCCTAGCATTTTAGGATGCATCTACACCAGGGGTCCCCAAACTAAGGCCCGGGGGCCAGATGCGGCCCATCAAAGCCATTTATCCGGCCCCCACAGCACAAGGGCAGAAAGGGGTTGGGCTAAATGACCCAAGGGGTCTCTTCTTCTCTTACAACCATTATTATTATTATTATTATTATTATTATTATTATTATTATTATTATTATTATTATTATTATTATTAACATTGAGGCTGGGTGGCCATCTGTCAGGGATGCTTTGCTAGTGCTTTTGGTGCACAAAGGCAGAAGGGGGTTGGACTAAATGGCACAAAGGGTCTCTTCTAACCCTCTTTATTATTATTATTATTATTATTATTATTATTATTATTATTATTATTATTATTAACATTGATTATGGGTAGCCATCTGTCAGGGTGCTTTGTTTGTGCTTTCGGTGCACAAAGGCAGAGGGGGATTGGACTCAATAGCCCAAAGGGTCTCTTCCAACCCTCTTTTTATTATTATTGTTGTTGTTGTTGTTATTATTATTATTTATTACTCGGTGGCCACCTATAGTTCGGCCCTCCAACGGTCCGAAGGATCGTGAACTGGCCCCCTGTTTAAAAAGTTTGGGGACCACTGATCTACACTGTACAATTAATGTGGTTTGACACCACAGTAACTGCTATGGCTCAATGCGATGGAATCTTGGGAGTTATAGTTTTACAAGTTCTTTAGCCTTCTTTGCTGAAGAGTGTTGATACTTCACCAAAATATCTGTCCCATGATTCCATAGTATTGAGGCATGGTTATTGAAATGCTGTCAAACCACATTAATTATTTAAATAATTTCTATGTATAAAACAAAGTTTGCATATATTGAACCATCAAAGGCAAAGTGTAACCATCTCAACCACCCATATGGGCACTTTCAGATTTCAGAATTCCAGCTAAGGGATGCTCAACCTGTATAGGAAGATGAAAAGTTGGTTGTTGTAACTGTTTTAAATTTAAAATGATTTAAAGAGCAAAGTCGCAACTATAGAAAGAGCTTTGATCTTTGGAGTAATCCACTGAATGTAGAACATCTGGAGGACGTACTTAGTGCGAAATCTGAAGCAAATACGTGTAGTACAACAGATTTTTTGTAGTAATTCACATAAAACCTTTATATTATTTAGTGCAGTATTTTTTCTGGAATTTCACTTTGTAGTTTGTATGACTGATGTAGCTGGTATTTTATCTTGTATTACACAGAATCAATATACTAGTTTTATGTATTGTTTTGGGCTATATTTAATGGGGCAGGGATGTGTGTCTGCCAGAGATGGAAAGAGAGCAGCCTGAAGGCAGGTAAACTAAAGAAATCCTTTCAAAGTTGACTCTCTCCATTGTTATCCATCTACATTGCAAGGTAAGCATGAAATATGAAAGTTGGTATAGCATAATCATTGTCAGTATACTGATTTGTGCATTCAGGTTGATTCCAATTTATGGAGACCCTATCTTAGTTTTTTCCTTGTTAACAATTGTTCAGAGAAGGTTTGCCATTGCCTTCTTCTTAGGTGACTTGCCTAAAGTCGGCCAGTGGGTTTCCATGATTGAGCAGTGATTCAGTCTAGCAAATCATTATGTCATGCAGGCTTTCATCATAGTAAACACAAAGCTTGAATTCCAATTGCTGGATTCAAACAGAATAGACTCAGTGGATGAAATCAACATTAAGCAAATCACATTTATTAAATTGATCTACTAAACTCATTGGTTTTAGGGTAGAGATATACATTT